>NW_026057584.1:42120970-42420970 GCF_023721935.1 Panthera uncia
CATATATTATATATAAAATTAAGATATATATGAAATATGTTTTAAATCCAAAATTTTTAAGGCCAGATATATTTATTCTCTTTACTTATTTATAATATGTCATCATTTTTCCCTTATCATCTTGATGGCTGTCCTACAGATATGCTCAATTTCTCAAGGTTCTTCTTAAAATCTTACACTCAAATTTTTATTATTTAATTGATTCATGCTTCCTATTTATGTACTTGATATTGTATATTTCAATGTCCCATTGTCCCTGTTTCAAATATACACACAAGGCTAACTTGTCTATTTTCTCTCTTCATCGTCCTCAGATTGTAACCAGGGAATTAATATCACAAAAGCAACTATGAGAAGGGTAGTTCTAGCAAATGAAATAGTCCATCTAAATGAAAGTTAACATACATCCTCATATTGGTAAAGTGCAATTAAAGAGCCATAATTAATTAGATTAGTTCTATGAGAAAATATAAAGATAACCAAAATGTGTAGTATTTCTCTAATTCTAAATAAATTACTTGGATTTTAATAATATAGCTCCTTAACCTCTCTCTTCAGTTATACAGAGCCAGAAAATAGCTTGGAACTCAATGATTCAATGTTTTCAGTTGATACTTCTAAAAGTAAAAAAAAGAAAAAAATGAAGCTAACATATTAAATGTTTCATTTCAACTTAAAGCAACCCAGTTAAACTCACAGAGTAGCATTTTTTTGCAGATAACTACCTATGTAGCAATTGTATGAATTTTTAAAAATTAATTTTAACTTATTTTTCCTCTGTATGTCTCCATTTTACGTTCCTTCCTAGGCCAAGACTACTCTACTTGGCATGATTTTTTTTTTGCTGGTCAATGACTGAAGCTGTATTTATCATATCTCCTCCTGACTTTTAAAAATTGATTCCTTACTTGGGAATACTGGACTGACTACTGCCTAGATAATTATCCAAGAGCACTGTTGCCTCTATATGCATCTGCAGTCCTTAGGCAAATGAGAAAATGTAAATGCAACTTTCAGAGTTTCGCTTAATATGGGCAGCTGACACTTCTGGGGAGAAAATATAATTGCTATCCTCATATACACTCATCATTAAACTAATAATACTGTTATCTCTCAATCGTTGTTGATAAAGATGACTGTACTAACATAGACGTGTAGTTTTTGTCTTTGATTATGGCTGCGAGAAAGGCACAGAAGTTTTCATTTCAAGGGAGCAATTAGAGAAATGCACGGAATCTTAATTTCTCAATGTGCTCAATAGCAAAGGAGGACATCTGGCTATAAGCAGACCAACATGCAATCAAATTAACATTATAAGAATACCACTGGCGATTCCTATTTTCTTCCCAACATAAACTATTTTTGAATTCTTTGTAGTTTAAAATATGACAATTTTATATAGATTTTCAGCCAAGAATTCATTTCCAAAGAGCATTAAAGTCTTAATCGTTTTTGAAAAGTGACCGTCTTTATTTCTCTCAACAGGTCCGGGTAGGATTGGCCTAGCAAAGTGCAGTTGTCATGCTGAGGCTTCTATAGCACTCTCTCTGGCTCTGTTTTCTCCAGAGGGACCACAGCCTGCTTGTCTTTAAGGTAGGAAAGAGCAAGACTGTTCTTTCAAAAGGAGTGAGACCTTTAGCTTCCATGAGTCAGTGATACCCTACAATATTTTTGGCAGGTACTACCTCTGTATGGGATTAGACAGCTGGCTTTGAGGCTAGTCCCTGATGAATGAAAATAATAGCCAGTCAGAAATATAATCAATATTGAAAACAAATCTATATAATCACGTTTCAAAAAGATAAGTATATTGTTTTCTAAATAATGACCATTGATGTATTGATGTCCATGATTCAACTTTTGAGTAATGTAATCATGACTTTACAATTCATCAATTTCTTAACAATATTTGAACAATAAGTAACTCTGTGTGTGTGTGTGTGTGTGTGTGTGTGTGTGTGTGTATGTGTATGCAATGTAAATACATTCTGGAAAACATGGTTTGCTCAGCAAACAAATGTGTTTTATGGCTATCTTGGTAGTTCTGTTATTGGTTAAGACACAAATTTATGTATCTCATGTCATGTGCTGTTCAGTGATTTTCATCATTCATTATTCAAAAATAAAAACCAATTGTTTGCTTTATTATAACCAAGCCATTCAAATGGAAACAATGAAGGGTATGTAATAATAAATCTTCTCCCAGTCTAGACTCCAAGTCCCCTGCTCAAGAGAGTAACATTCTAAATAGTTTATTGTTTATTCTTCCAGAAATTTCCTATGCAGTTATAATTAGATATGGTATAATATCTTTATGTTTTCTAATTTTAATTGTTAATAATGCTTCCAACATTTTGAAGATATTTTACTTTTATTGTGAAAATGATGAAAAAAATAGATTATTCCAATGGAAAATGATTACAATTAACTTAGCCACATTGTGTTTTTGCAAAACATTGTTGGATACAGTGCCAAGATATAAAATGAACATCAGGGTTTCAAGGGGAAAAGGAGAAAAAAATTAGATTAATTTCATTTTGATGACATGTTCTTCATATATCATATTTAAAAAATGCAAGTTGGGGCACCTGGGTGACTAAGTCGGTTAAGCGTCCAACTCTCGATTTCAGCTCAGGTCATGATCTCTCAGTTCATGAGTTTGAACTCCACATCAGGCTCCACACTTGGGATTCTCTCTCTCCTTCTTTCTCAGTCCCTCCCCCACTTGGGAGCGCTCTCACTCTCTCTCTCTCTCAAAATAAATACACATTAACAATTTTTTTTAAAAAATGAAAGTCTTATTTCAGAAAACTTTATATTAAGAAACCCAAAATCAAGGTGAACACTCCATCTTAAGTGTATATTGTCTTGCATGTAAAGAAATGCTATAAAAAACCGGCGGGGAAACAATCTCTATATAAGTTTATTATTTCCCAGAGGGGAAAACAATGAACAGCACTAAGAATATGTTGGGAATTTGGTAGTTGCTCCAAAGAACTGAATTTTAAGTATAAATGTGGTCATGTGCAGAACCAATCTTCTTGTTGGACACAGGGTAAGTTTATAGTCATTTGTGCCAAGATATTTTTTCAAAGATTTACATTGCTTGTTGGAGAGAAAATTCCAAATCAGGATCATGGGAAAAGCATAGAGAAGGAGAAAAGAAATGCAGGAGACAGAGGTATATTCAGAGTTGAAAACATGAGATACTCAAAATGAAATAATGGGAAGCACAGATGAAATTATGGATAATGAAGTAACTTTCTTCCACTGTCATATTAGAATAAAGTTAGAAAGCAAGCAAGGTCTCTTCCCTGTTCTCCCAAATCCCAAAGGATGACAATGTCCTCCTTTAACATGGTCTCCCAGCTACTACCCTTATGAGCTAACAATTGTTCTCTGTTACAACATCTTAAGCGCTCCATCCAATATAATGATGATGATGATAAGCTGTACCAAAAAAATGTAAATGATTTATGTTCTAGCCTGTTAGGACTCTTGTTTTAGGATAAAAAATTCTTGAAAAGGCTAAGAGAAAATTTGATAGCCTTTTCATGCTAATCTGGTTTCATAATTCATTAACAGTCAAAATTACAACCACTGAATCAGTCAGTGGAAGAGAAGTACCCTTATCATATCTCTCACAAAATACTTGTGGTATGAACCCCGATTCAATTTTCAATCCATTAATCATGTCAGCAAGTAGGAATCCTGAAATGTCAGGGCATTCATTCCCATTTGCAAAAGAGAATAAGTATAAGGAAAGTTTTGCCTTATGGAAGAATTGTTAATAACAACAATATGGAAATATTACTATAAGATATTAAATAGTTAGGGAACTAAAGCATAATTAAATTATGAGGTAATTAGTTCAAGACTGGAGTATCGATAAAAGGAAAAGGGATTATGTGTGTGGTTACAACTAAGGAAAAATCGTATTATATTACATTTTGCATTATCTTTTATTTGTTCAATGTATTAGAATAAATATTGCAGATAATGAAAATAAACACACTCGTACAGGAAGGAGTGTCACGTAAAATCAAGAGCCAATCTGAACAATGGAATAACAAAGAGTAAAATGAAAGAAGAAGAAAATTCCTCGTTAGGTTGGAAAGATTTTAAATTACAAAAAAAAAAAAACAAAAAACCTGAAAGCCAGATTGGTAAAAAGAGAGAGCCAAGGAAAATGAAATAACAGGATATAATGAGATAAGAAAGTGTTATAAGGAAGAGAAAGCATGACATTCTACCAAAAAAAAAATCATAATATAACAAAAATTCACGGGCAGATTTGGATGTATCTGCAAAGCTCCAGCAATCAATCAATCAGTGTATGTCAATAATACCCAAACTTTTAAATGTCAACGGAAATAATGTGTTTTCATGTTTGCCCATTCTTGGCTAACGAGGTAATTGCATAAAGCTTGTATTTGGAATGAACTGAATACACGAAAATGCATTTCAATTAGAATCTACTTCAACCAGGACTGATGTTACTGATTTAAAAGAAGCAATTTTAGCACATCTATTGTCACACTTTCCCCTGTTCATTTAAATGATGGTTGACTTGATAGATAGATTTTAGTATGAATATATTTGCTATTTAGCCATAAAGCTTTTATTTTTTTTTTTTTTGATTTTTTTTTTGGGGGGGGGGACAGAGAGAGACAGAGCATGAACGGGGGAGGGGTAGAGAGAGAGGGAGACACAGAATCGGAAACACGCTCCAGGCTCCGAGCCATCAGCCCAGAGCCTGACGCGGGGCTCGAACTCACGGACCGCGAGATCGTGACCTGGCTGAAGTCGGACGCTTAACCGACTGCGCCACCCAGGCGCCCCAGCCATAAAGCTTTTAAACTAAACAATCAAGAAAGTTCTTTTAGTGTTTCGTGCCCTCACAAAACATATGGGATATGTAATTAGGACTTGCAAAATACCAAAATATAAAAACTAAAACAACGTGATTTTGAGACTATGCGACATTTGCTAATTTTCTTCCTAAATTTCCTGTTGAAGGCACTATGTTAAAGGTCAGTAGTAGTAGAAAAAGGTTAATTTAGAAGTGGCTCCTTAGGATAACTAAAATAAACATTTATTGAGTCCTTTGGCCTGAAGCAGAATGACTGTTAAATTGCTTATGATACTGGTAGTTCTTATCTGAAATAAATAAGGAAAAATCCACATCTGTTCATGCTTAAACTGAAAATAATGAGCACATTGTTTAGTGATAGGGCCTCTGGAAGATAGCTCAGCAATCTTCCTTTTTTTCTTTTTTCTGAAACAAAATGTTAAATAGTCTCCTATATAAAGAATTTGACGAATTCATGAATCCTTTAGAGGATTGAAAAGAAAGAAGCAAAATGCATATGTTTAATAAAAAAATCTTCCAAGTTTAAAAAAATATTTTCCACTGGAGATATCCCAACTGATTTGGTAAAAACTGGAGCACTAAGTATAAATGCACATTTTTGACTGCTGTTAACTACAAACAATAGCAAATTTTAAGATGTGGAACAGGCCCATGAGATGCCCGTGATTCCTGACGGCTCCAGTCTGGCAGTCAATGAATTCTTATTAATATACATGTGCGCAACCATTTTTTTTGTCAAATGAAGATATAGTTACAGCTAAGTTGCATCTTGGGAAGGCATACTTAGGTTGGGCTCACCCACATAAAATAGCCAGACTTCAAGTTAGCAATTATTTTGTCTCTGTCATATACAAAAGTACAACATTAAGCGTTAAGCAGAGGGGACAGATTTCGAACAATATTAGAGAATTCGCAAACAGGTGTGTTATGGAAAAGAGAAATTTAAGAGCTTCTCGTGGCTTCACTGACCTTCACATCATTTCTGGATCCTGACAAGGAGCTTCAGATCACAGAAGGTTCAGCTTTTTTTTTTTTTTTTCTTTCTCTGATAGAAAGACTGACTCTTTACCAGGCTAATGCCTCCTCCTGTCACTTTAGATCCCAACTTAAATGCTACTTCATTAGGCGTGGTTTCACTTATCCTTGAGATTAGGCCAGGTCCCAGAAATAGGTGCCATCCTGGCCATTTGCCTCTTCTTAATAGCACCCATCACAAATGTAGTAATTTATAATTATGTGATTAATACATTTTTTGCCAGCTAGACAAGCAGAGAATGAAAACCAATGACTCTCTTCCATTCTCAGATATGCTATGTTCACACGGTATATTCAAAAAAAATAAATATTCTATGTTGAGTGAATAGTTTATCCAAAAGAATTTTTACATTTATTTCACTTAAGTATATGCAGTGATCTCATTACCATCTATACTAGGAAGAAAGACATTCTACAGTTATTTGTTCATGATCAAATAATTATTAAGTGGTCTAGCATATATTCTATTCCAAAACCCATCCCTCTTTCACCACACATGTCGACTAAGGTTCTGCTAGCTTGATAATTATATAATAAATATCTTCATAAAGTAAACATTTCTCAGTTTTTGGTCCAGCATTTTTTGTACATCACCTCCTATTTACTGTATGGGTAATGTCACTTTTGCTAAACATAAACCATCACCACTTTTAGAACTACAATAATGTCCCTCTTTGAAGAATCAATTTCAGTGTCTGGTTGAATAAGGCATTTACAATAGTCCAGTAGAAACTCTAGTCATGGAAATTTTACGTGTCTGAACCACATGTAAAATATTATTACTGTTTTATTAGGTTAATTCCTGTCACAATAGCAGATGTCGTTATCCATAGCAATCTAATATTAGCCATTAATGATTGCTATTCTAGAAGGGTATAGTTGTTGATGAGGACTTTAACTAAAACGAAAGTGATTACTCATCTCATTTTTTTTATAAAATATTTGTCTCTGAAGTAAATTTATGTACTTAGCATTTTCAGTTGCAATCCAAAGCTCTTTGGGGAGGAAATGATAATCTGCATTCTCAAAAATGCATAAATTTTGTTTCATTAGAAGACATTGTGTTGATTCTAAGAAAACTAGTAAGCCTAAATTTAACTCTGAATATAACGGATCTTCTAACAAGAATAATGAATTATAACAATTGTACTAAAATAGGTGAAAATTGTCAGCATTCCAGAGCTCAACGTGAAAATTACTCAAAAAAAATCGAAATTAGAAGATCTCGAGCTCTTATTGTCGAAGACATGCCTTGACAACACATAATATATTGCACAGATCAACCCATTTTTTTAAAGCAATATTTTTTAGTGTGATCTTACGGTCATCAAGTGTAAGCTATTGAACAGGTGACGATTGAATGCTTAATTTACAAATATAAAGAAAACCACCCAGCAATAACCTCAGCCATTCCATAGAAAAATATAAATTAAGTGAGAATTTGTAACTCATTACCTCACATTTATAAGAGGGAAGAGAGAAGCAAAAATACAGGGGCACCTGGGTGGTTCAGTCGGTTTAGCAACCAGCTTGGCTCAGGTCCTTATCTCTGTTTGTTCATTAGGTTAGTTCAGGCCCCACATTAGGCTCACTGCTGTCAGCCTGTCAGCGCAGAGCCCGCTTCAGATCCTCTGTCCCCCTCTCTCCGTCCCTCCCCCACTTGCACCCTCCCCCAAATTAATAAATATTTTAAAAATAAGAGGCAAAAATACAAAGTAACATTTAGAGAGATATAGCCCTGCCCACTCATGAATTTTTCTTACAGTGCCTGGACCCAATTCTCTTAATGCAATAGTTTTTCCCAGTCTAGATGAAATAGTTACTTGAGTCCAGTTAATACCCATTCTATATTTAAAAGCTCCAGGCTATTCATGACTTCATTACCTTTTTGTACAAACATGAGAAAGCAAAAAAGATGTGCTTGTGCAACAGTAAGGAAGAAGTAGGTTTACTGATGAAATAATAATTTGAAGAAAAATAAATAGAGCCATAAAAGTCAGAAGTAGCATATGAGCATGAAAGATATACATTCACGCACCATGTCAAGTCATTTTCTCAAGGCTCCAAAAAGAAATTAGCAATAAGCAAGGAAAATGCAGCAAATCGGGTATTGTAATCTATTGGCTAGGGTTTTCAAAGAACAACCCAGGGGGACATTTTAGAACACAGCAAACGAGCTATATACAACCACATCTCAGCAATTTACCCTTCCAGAGGGCAAAAATTAAAGAGAGAAAAAAAAATCAAGTGGAGAAGGTAAAGACGTGCTTTTACCTACACGTCTACAACTCTCATGCAGTGGAGTCAGATGCTTGGCATTTCTCTTCGTACTCGACGCCACTCCAGTGTATTAGGACAATTCAGAAGAGCGGGCGCCGAGCAGGTTATGTGTAATGGCAGGGCACGCATGGCAGCCAAGCCTAGCTGTTGAGCACCGTGCACCACGCACGCACTTGGCATATAGAGTCACAATCTCTGAAAATGACCGGGAGGCTCATCAACTTAAAAGGAATGCGGAGAATTTAGACAGAGTTCAGGGTAGAATGACAACAATAATGGAGACCTCTAAGGAAACATTAAACAGAGTCATTAGCCTGGAGAAATCTGAGAAGCTGCGTATTTATCGATCTTTAAACAAATTATGGCTTATCCCTCAAAGGAAAGGAGTCTATACTTTTTACCCCATGGAGTACCAGAAAAAGGAAATGAATTTAAATTGCACCAGGAGATATTTAACTTAGACATAAAGAGATCTTTCCAGGTAGAGAGAGAAAGAGAGAGTGGTTTAAAAAATTAACTTTCTCCGGAGGTCATTAAATGTATGCCATCTTAATTGGGTTAAGCCTAATGCTGTCTCTAATTTTCTATCACATGTTTCCTTCAGCGCTGTTAAATTCCTGCCCCTGTTATTTTGGCAATATAACAAATTATATTTTTATTATGATGGTATCTATTCCCTTGACTGAATGTCTTTCACTCTTTATTTTTAATATGTACAGAAAAATACAAGGAATAAAATCAAAATGACTTGTGCCAGCCCAGTGCCTCTTTCTTTGTTCTTTCCCATAGAGATATTTTAGGGAATATTCTTATCTCCACATGGATTTCAATTTTAGAAAAGGTTAGGACAGCTTGACTGTTTCTAGGAATCTGGAACAAAATGAAAAATATTCCAAGTATTCATCAAGCTAGTGTTAAATAGAATTTGAAAACATTCCTCTACCCCCTGATGGGTGATATTGAGAAGAGGTTTGGGGAAGGCTCACAGCGCCGTGCCCTCCTATGACCAGAATGTCTGCAGTTTCTTTCCCTCAAGAGGCTATTCCTAGCAAGCCAGGTCACCACGCTTTCCGGGCAGAATTGCACCAAAGTATCTTTAACCTAAGGAATACTTTTTGAAGAAGTCAAAAAGGAATTGTTTTTAAGTTTAAGAATTTTAAACTCCATTTTTGGGAACTTTTGTCCCAGTCTTGTTGGTACTGACTCCAATCAGATAATTCAGGGGGAAAATAGAAAGCCTTCGACTATTCAAACAATTCAGTGAGCTCTGTCCTCCAAAACATTCTTGTTTCAATGTTCTAAAGCAAACTCTCCCTTTATTTATTTAATCCTCATGCAAGACTCTAAAAGGGAAATTTAAAATACAGGAGATGGATCCAATTGTTGCTCCTACATGATTTCAATTTTTAAAAGTGACTCACATGGGGCACCTGGGTGGCTCAGTCAGTTAAGCATCCGACTTTGGCTCAGGTCATGATCTCACAGTTCGTGGGTTCAAGCCCCGTGTCGGGCTCTGTGCTGACAGCTCAGCCTGGAACCTGCTTCAGATTCTGTGTCTCCCTCTCTCTCTCCCCCTCCCCTGCTTGTGCTCTGTCTCTCTCTGTCTCTCAAAAGTAAATAAATGTTAAAAATGTATTAAAAGTGACTCACATCTGTCAAGGTGGCAGTTATTTAAAACATTAGTTTGTCAAATTCTGAAAAAATACCTATACATGCATTAATGTAATAGCCAGTAGCCACATGTGGCTATTTAAATTTAAAAGAATTAAATTAAAATTAAATTAATTATATTTAAATTAAATTTAAAACCTAGTTACTTAGTCACACTAGCCACATTTCAAGTGCTCCACAGCTACATGGGGCTAGTGGCTACCATACTGAACAGGACAGATCCAGAACATTTTCATCATAACATAACTTTCAAATTTTTTTTACCTTATTTTTTAAGATAATTTATTGTCAAGTTAGCAAACATACAACGTATACAGCGTGCTCTTGGTTTTGGGGGTAGATTCCCGTGATTCATTGCTTACATACAACACCCAGTGCTCATCCCAACAAGTGCCCTCTTCAAAGACCATCACCCATTTTCCTCCCTCCCCCACCCCTCCATCAGCCCTCAGTTTGTTGTCTGTATTTCAGTGTCTCTTAGGGTTTTTCCTCCCTCTCTGTGTGAAACTATTTTTCTCCTTCCCTTCACCCGTGGTCTTCTGTTAAGTTTCTCAAGTTCCACAAATGAGTGAAAATATATCTGTCTTTCTCTGACTGACTTATTTCACTTAGCATAACACCCTCCAGTTCCATCCATGTTGTTGCAAGTGGAAGGATTTCATTCTTTCTCATTGCCAAGTAGTATTCCATTGTACATATTAGCCACATCTTTTTTATCCATTCATCAGTTGATGGACATTTGGGCTCTTCCCATGATTTAGCTGTTGTTGATAGCACTGCTACAGACATTGGGGTACGAGTGCCCCTATGAATCATCACTCCTATATCCTTTGGATAAATTGCTAGCAGTGCTATTGCTGGGTCATAGGGTAGGTCTATTTTTAATTTTTTGAGGAACCTCCACACTGTTTTCCAGAGTGGCCGCACCAGTTTGCATTCCCACCAACAGTGCAAGAGGGTTCCCGTTTCTCCACATCTTCACCAACATCTATTGTTTCCTGAATTGTTAATTTTAGCCACTCTGACCAGTGTGAGGTAATATCTCAGTGTGGTTTTGATTTGTATTTCCCTGATGATGAGTGATGTTGAGCATCTTTTCATGTGTCTGTTGGCCATCTGGATGTCTTCTTTAGAAAAGTGTCTATTCATGTCTTCTGCCCATTTCTTCACCGGATTATTTGTTTTTCGGGTGTTGAGTTTGATAAGTTCTTTATAGATTTTGGATACTAACCCTTTATCCAATATGTCATTTGCAAACATCTTCTCCCATTCTGTTGGTTGCCTTTTAGTTTTTTTGATTGTGTCCTTTGCAGTGTAGAAGCTTTTTATCTTAATGAGGTCCCAATAGTTCATTTTTGCTTTTATTTCCCTTGCCTTTGGAGATGTGTTGATTAAGAAGTTGCTGTGGCTGAAGTCAGAGGCTGTTGCCTGTTTTCTCCTCTAGGATTTTGAGGGTTTCCTGTCTCACATTTAGGTCTTTCATCCATTTTGAGTTTATTTTTGTATATGGTGTAAGAAAATGGTCCAGGTTCATTTTTCTGCATGTTGCTGTCCGGTTCTCCCAGCACCATTTGCTAAAAAGCCTCTCTTTTCCCATTGAATATTCTTTCCTGTTTTGTCAAAGATTAGCTAGCCATACATTTGTGGGTCTGATTCTGGGTTCTCTATTCTATTCCATTGGTCTTTGTGTCTGTTCTTGTGCCAATACTATACTGTCTTGATGATTACAACTTTGTAGCATAGGCTAAAGCCCAGGATTGTGGTGCCTCCCACTTTGGTTTTCTTTTTCAACATTACTTTGGCTATTCGGGGTTTTTGTGGTTCCATATAAAATTTAGGATTGTTTATTCTAGTTTGAGGAGAATGCCAGTCCAGTTTTGATTGGGATAGTATTGAATGTATAGATTACTTTAGGAAGTATTGACATTTTAACAACATTTGTTCTTCTAATCCATGAGCATGGGATGTTTTTCCATTTCTTTGTGTCTTCTTGAATTTCTTTTATAAATTTTCTATAGTTTTCAGCCTACAGATTTTTTACATCTTTGGTTAGGTTTATTCCTGGGTATTTTATGGTTCCTAGTGCAACTGCAAATGGGATCGATTTCTTAATTTCTCTTTCTGTTGCTTCATTATTGGTGTATAGAAATCCAACCGATTCCTGTACATTGATTTTGTATCCTGTGACTTTGCTGAATTCATGGATCAGTTCTAGTAGCTTTTTGGTGGAGTCTTTCAGGCTTTCCATGTAGAGTATCATGTCATCTGTAAAAAGTGAAAGTTTGACTTCTTTGCCAATTGGGATGTCTTTTATTTCATTTCATTGTCTGATTCTTGTGTCTAGGACTTCCAACACTATGTTAAACAACAGTGATGAGAGTGGACATCCCTGTCGTGTTCCTAATCTCAGGCAGAAAGCTCTCAGTTTTTCCCCATTGAAGAATATATTAGCTGTAGGCCCTTCATATATGATTTTTATGATGTTAAGTTATGTTCCTTCTATTCTGGCTGTCTTGAGAGTCTTTATCGAGAAAAGATGCTGTATTTTGTCAAATGCTTTTTCTGCATCTATTGACAAGATCATATGGTTCTTATCCTTTCTTCTATTAATGTGATATATCACATTGATTGATTTGCAAATGTTGAACCAGTCCTGCAGCCCAGGAATGAATGCCACTTGAACATGGTGAATAGTTCTTTTAACATACTGTTGAATTCAATTTGCTAGTATCTTGTTGAGAACTTTTGCATCCATGTTCATCAGGGATATTGGCCTCTAATTCTCCTTTTTAGTGAGGTCTCTGTCTGGTTTGGGAATCAAGGTAATGCTGGCTTCATAGATTGAGTCCAGAAGCTTTCTTTCTGTTTCTATTTTTTGGAACAGCTTGAGAAGGATAGGTATTAACTCTATTTAAATGTCTGATAGAATTCCTCTGGGAAGCCATCTGGCCCAAGAATCTTATTTGCTGGAAGCTTTTTGATAACTGCTGCAATTTCTTCACTGGTTATGGGTCTGTTCAAATTTTCTATTTCTTCCTGTTTCAGTTTTGGTAGTGTGTGGGTATCTAGGAATTTGTCCATTTCTTTCCAGGTTGTCCAGTTTGTTGGCATAAATTTTTCATAGTATTCTCAAATAATTGCTTGTATTTCTGTGGTGTTGGTTGTGATCTCTCATTTTTCATTCATGATTTTATCTATTTGGGTTCTCTCTTCTCTTTTTGAGAAGTCTGGCTAGGGGTTTATCAATTTTGTTTATTTTTTCAAACAACCAGCTCGTACATTCATCGAGTTGTTCTACTGGTTTTTTTTATTCCATATTATTAATTTCTGCTTTAACCTTTATTATTTCTCTTCTTCTGCTGGCTTTGGGATTTCTTTGTTGCTCTGTTTCTAGTTCCTTTAAGTGTGAGGTTAGGTTTTGTATTTGGGGTTTTTCCTGTTTCTTGAGATAGGCCTGGATTGCAATGTATTTTCCTCTTAGGATGGCCTTTGCTACACCCCAAAGGATTTGGACTGTGGTGTTTTCATTTTCATTTGCTTCCATGTATTTCTTAATTTCTTCTTTAATTGCCTGGTTGACCCTCATCACATAAATTTCTATTGGATGGTGCTGATCTAGATAAATAAAGACATAAAGGCATTTTATATGCATATTTATGACATATGATACCTCCTTCCCACTTTATCATCCCAGAAGTAAATATAGAGACACAGTCTTTTATGACCTCAGAAGATGGCCTCATAAGATGGATACCTTCCCTTCCCTTGATAGCAAGCAGTAGTCAAATGTAACACAACCTTTTTTGTTTCTTCTCTTCTCTCCTTGCTTCAATTTTCACTCCTTAGTCTCTTTTCCCTCACTCCTGCATCCCTCTATTGCACTTTATGTATATGGTAATACATAAAGGTTCATCTTAGGCTTTGCTTTCTGAGAAATCCTGGAAAATTTCCTAGAAAAAAAGCCTTGTAGGCAAGGGAATTTTTCAAGTCCTTGGGTCAGAAGCATGCTTGTAGTGTTGAGATATGGCTATGTTCTTGAACTTTGGCTTTCATGTCTATAAAATGTGCTAGTTGGGCAATGTATCAGTATTTACAAAAATATGAAACTCATATATTTACACATACAAATCCTGTGTATTTATAAGATTACATCAATGTTTATTGTCTTTTTCATTTATGCTAAGTTTCCCCTGCTTTTATAACTTTGCAATCTTATATGAGGGCATCTAATGGAGTCTCAGTGGAATTTTTATGTAAAATGATTGCTTAATAAGTCTTTAGTTGGTTAACTGCTCTTATACATCTACTTTTGAAATTCAAGTGAGATTTTTTTTCCCTCTTTCTCTGACCTAATAGGCCAGGATTTTTCAAGTCTTTGTGGGCATCTGCATCCTGTGGAAACTTTCCTAAATGCCTGCCTCCCATCTAAGATATTGTTTCAACTAATTTGGGAGGAAGCCCCATAATCTGCATTTTTCACCAGGATGAGAAGGCCTTCCCAATGAATACCCTTTTGACATTGTATTTTAACATTGTATGAACAACAAATGATAAGCCTCATGGTATTTGGGTGTTTTAGTGGTTTAGAACACTCGGTTATAAGCCAGCTCTTCCCATAAAAGGTTTATACTTCCGTGGCACAGACAGGTATAACATAAATAGCTATAAATTTTCAATTTAATACATTATTTATCCATAGAAACAATTCACACAACTTATAGAGAAGCAAACTTTAACTGACATGTCAAGGATGAAAACATTTTAGTTATTAATTGCATAGAGCTGCCTCTACTAAAATAATTCCGGGTATTAGTATTCAACAGATTTTCCTTGTGGTAAATGATAAATCCATTAAAATAATGATTTTTAAAGATGGATGATGGCAAACCAAAAACAGTAGGACCATTATTCTAGTAAAGTTTGGCATTCACTCTACTCAAGAGATGCAAATTTTCTTATATGAAGATGGAGGCATTAAATGTTAGTAGATGTTGTGATGTCTTAAAAATTATTGCTGAAAAATCTATAATTATTTTTAAATATTCAAGATACATGGGATATTCAGAATACTATGAATATTACGTTACCACATGACTTTCTTTTCCAAAATCTTTCAAGAATTCTTTCCCACTTGCTTGTGGAAGTAAGTCCATTCTTCTTAGCTTTTTCTTGTAAGCCTTCTGTGATCTGCTGCTGATTCAGTCTTTGGATTTTATCACTTGAAATCGCCTAATAGTCCCACTCATGCACTCTATGCTTGTTTCCAAAAAGGTAGTGTTTCCCACAGGATGTCCCTGAAAGCACTAATTTGGGGAGACTAATAGGTGTTATATTTTAATTTAAAAAATCTCCAAAGTCAAATGCATCTGGGAATTGATATGATAAGCAAAGTTAATCAAGTTTCTTTTCTATATTCTCAGAGTCTTTAGGATGCTAGTGTGAATTAATAGCCACGGATTGGATGTAGAGTGAAATATTTCCCAAATGAATTTTTTCACAAAACACCTTCTTTACAGAGTACCTATTGAGAACAATGTTGAAGGACATAGTTCAGGAAAACTTGAGATGTTGAGAAGAGAACAGGGTTTGAAATCTAGCCTTGGGGTCAAATCCTCAATATTCACCAGTTGACCCTGGACAGGTAAATCTATTGACTTGTGTTTCTTGCCAGAAAAATTAGAATTATGTCTAACTTAAAAGTCATTGTAGTAATTAATAAGGAAACATATATTAAACACCTGATATTGACCTTTGTCATAGAGTATATGGTCAGTAAATATTAGTTTCATTGTTTTTCCTTAACTTCTCAGTTTCCTCGACTCTATGTAACTCTGATTCTGGAGGTGATAGAACTCTTTGGGAATCAATCATTTCTATGTGTCCCATTCTTTAAATAATAGTAATTAACAATAATGATAATGATGATGATAAGTAACACGTAACTTGTTTCTTCATGCGATTTTTGGCCTCTCCTACTGTTGTTACTCTTTCATCCTTCAAATTCACCTTCTGTATGAAGCCTTCTCTTTAATCCTCACACTAAAGCTAGTATCTTCTCTTGGATTCCTCTGGAAATATTTCTTGCACTACTATTTTGTACACCCTTAATTTTGTGGGAAATAGATTGTAATGAACTACTAAATTGTAAGTTCTGTGTATTCAGATGTCAACTATTATTTGACCAGCGCAAAATATTTAATTGAGTTGAATGTGTAAATGATCGAGAAATGGCTTATTTTCTCGGAAAATTACAAGCAGCAAGACTGTCTTCTTAATTAGGCGACAATGAAGTTTCAACGATTGCTGAAATCAACAATCTGCCTGTTGATGCCTGAGCCACCTTTTTAAAAATGAATTGAAAAATTTTCTATTGCTTTCAGTGTTCATTGGATGATGAAAAATTTCAGTTTATCCATGCCTCTTATTAGCATTTTCATGACCGTTGACCCAATATTCTCCTGCGAAATTTTGCTAATTTTTTTCTTGGGGTTCTCAAGAAATATCTAAGTTCTATACTTCCCTGGATTTAAGGTAAAATGTATTGGACTGCATTTAAAGGTTGTACATTAGTTCATAAAATTAAAATTCCTCTTCTTGTTTTCTGCTTAAATATCAGTGTTCAGAAGCTGCAGGGACACCTGGGTGGCTCAACAGGTTAAGCGTTCCACTCTTGGTTTGCTCTCAGGTCATGAACTTGCAGTTCGTGGGTTTGAAACCTGCATCCACACTAGGTGTGGAGTTCTCCCTCTTGGAATGCTTGGAATTCTCCCTCTCTCCTTCGCTCTCTACCCCTCCCCCACTCGTGCTGTCTCTCTTTCTCTCTCTCTCTCTTTCAAAATAAATAAATAAAACTTAAAAAAAAAGAAGAAAGAAAGTGCATGACAGATTGGATGAAAAACATGGATTTTTAGCCAGATATTCTTGGCCTAAAATCTTGGGCTGGCCACTTATTTACATGTATGAACTTGAAGTTTGGAGAATTTAAGCACACTCCTAACTTTGTTGAAGGGAGATACTTCATAGGGTTTTTGTGAAGAGTTAATAAAATAATATATATGCAAATACTGTTTATTAGTAAATGAACATATTTTAGATATAATTAGATAGTGTATCTAAAGTTTATATAAACACTTGTTGTTAATAACATTTAATTTCAGTGCTCCAAAATACATGTGGAGTTATTTTCATATTCTTTACTTGCTTCAATATCATTAAACAAATAGGAAATTTGTTGATCCACATATGGATTGAGAATGGTTGGGAGTCCAGGGTATTCCTTAGTCTTCATCCCCAGATATCAGTACTCAGACTTTTAACAACCTTCGCACTAAGTACTAATTATATACTAAGTTACATTTCCCTGGAGGTAGCTCTTGCTTAATCTTATGCTTTAGTAGAAAGGCCCACTGAATCACACAGCAACCGAGAAGGAGTAAGTTCCACATCTGAAAGAGAAAGGAAGTTATGAGGGCATAAAGAATTATTAGGATTATGAGACAAAAATTATTTTAATGTACAGCCTGATGTGATATTTCACCACGTCAAGACACAGGGAGGCTGACGTAGCAAGCGTGAATACTAGTGAGCCTCAGATTTACCGAGAAGGACACAGCTCACATCAAAAGTCACACCACCAGGCCTCTTGGAAAATTGCACTAATTTCACACCATCCTCCCCATTCCCATTCTCCTAGCTGTAGAAGTGGTTGCTGGTAAATTTGGATAAATTCATTTTTGATATTGGCTCCCTCTTGTTCTCTAAGTCACAAAGGCGTCCACAATTCCTGCCAATCAAAATTAATGTCTAGTTTTAATAGGTGTTTCAAGTGGTCTTTAATTAGAAGAGAATTATTCAAGGAAAAAAGGGAAGCATTATGCTTAATACTTCAGAGAAAGGAGGAAGAAAGTGCTATAAAATCAAAGGAGTGTAAAGATACTGAAAAGACTACAAAAACCTATTTATTCTGAGTGAGAAAATAACTTTTATCCCAAAACAGTTCTTACTGAAGATAATCAATTTGGGATTCTATTTCTACTGCTATTCTGCTCCTATCTCTGGGTATTCTTTTTTTTAAGTTTATTTATTTATTTATTTTGAGAGAGAGAGAGAGAGAGAGAGAGAAGCAGAGAGAGAGCATCCCAAGCAGGCACTGTGCTGTCAGTGCAGAGTCCGATGTGGGGCTCGATCCAACGAACCGAGAGATCATGTCCTGAGCTGAAATCAAGATTTGGACACTCAATCGTCTGAGCCTTCCAGGCACCCCTATGTTTTTATTTTATATAAAACAGAGGTCAAAGTTCTTAGAAAATATTAAATGAGGTCAAAAATACAATAGTCATAATAATGACTTGGCGTAAATTGTGTATTTTAAACTGACCCAAACATGCACATTTTTACTTGACATTTAATTTAAGTTCCCTTGGTATCTAGGAGAGAAAGATTATTCTTTCTATGTAAATAATTTTTCCCAGTGAAGAGTGAAATGTTCTATTTCTTTTGTCATGTCCAAGTTCTTTGTGTTTCACAGACTTACCAGCAGAACACTGCTCTCTGCCTCATGCCTGTAATAATCTTAAACCTTCTTCTCTTTTGGCTCAGATAACCTAAGTTGAGTACTCTTTTTTTCACAAGCACCCCAAGTCTTTCTTATTAGATCAATTCTGTCTTCCCAGGTTACACTAATCCTGGTATCTTCAGAAAAGAAGCATACATGGTTGTTGTTTTTTTTGTTTTTGTTTTTTGTTTTTTGTTTTTTTTTGCAGATACCAAATTATTTATGACAAAGGAAAAGAGCAGCCACACAGAAACCTCTAAAGATAGAGAAATTGGCAATGTGTTCTGAAGTGGAAACATGAAGAGGGAATAAAAATAATAGCATTTCCGGAAGAACTGACCCTGCTTGATTGGATTTGTACAGTGTTCCCACCAAACTAACTTGCTCACTGTCCCCAGGCACATTTTACACCTGCCCTCCTCCCTGCTGGTGCTCTTGTTCCCTCAGTTTTGTGCGGTTACCCAGCTGGATTGCATCCAGTCTTTAGCTATTTGATAATGCCTTACTTGTTCAGAAGCTGGGGCTGATCATTTTATTCTCTGAATAAGCTTATTATCTATTTTTATCAGTAGCTATTTTTCAGTTTCCTGGGACAGTTCTCCTTGTCTTATCGTGCAAGCTCCTTCCTTGCTTCCTGCTGAACTTTGTGATTCAAGTTGGACCTGGCTTCCTTTTCCAGATCCCACTGTCGGTCGGCCAATATGGAGCAACCAGTGTCAGCACCTGACCAACGTCAGGCCAATCATATTATCACACTCCCATGCCTGGCCAATTTACTCCCTTCTTGGTATTTTGTTAATTGGTGTATTTGTTTTATTGTGCTTTAACTCCGGACAAGAAATATCATTCAAAATCCATCTATTATAGTAAATCTAAGAAATGTGAACTTGGGGCCCATCTCCTAGTAGCCATGCTGAAGTGGCTAATATTACAGAATAAAATGAGAAGAGGGGTGTGTGCATAGACAAAGACAGTGATTAAGACTTTTGGAGTACAACTGCAAGCTCAGTTTTAATCATGTATGAGGTCTAGCTAGACCCTTGCTCCCTTGGGGTTTTTTCAAAATACATAAAATGATGTACCTTCTAGAAAATACGTAATGATGTACGTTTTAGAAATTAGAAGATAGCAAGTTAATATGCCAATATTTTTCTTTAAAGTTACAGGATATCATGATTTTATTGGTCTTTTATATATGGGGGGTTTCAAATTGCTTGGGAACAGCAACTATATTTTATGTTTTTTGCATCCTTTGCGGCAGCACCACAGCAGAAGGGACTCCGTGAGCGCTTGTCGATTGACCTGAGAAGACACAGTTGTAAGGCTTCTTCCACTCTTTCGAAGTTGTGTCTTGCCACTCTAGTCAAATCCTGGCATTAGTATTAACAAGCTAAGAGGGAAAACATCATAAATTACCTTGTATTCATTAAAAGCAATGTATTTGGTATTGGAATAGAACATTAACTTTTATATAAAGAGTTAATAAAGGCCAACTCGTCTGTCTTCCAAATAAGGAAACTGAGACGCAAGAAATTTAAGTAACTTGCTCAGGTGCATGCAGATATAATCAGAATAAGGATTGAAAATCCAGTTCACCCAAACTCGGATTCCTCTGAATCACAATCACATCTTTACATCTCTTGTAATAGTTAAATGAGCTATTAAAATGAACTACTTGAACGTTCTATCAAAATGCATTTTCAGATAGCTGTCTTCATTACTGACATATATTTAGGTGTTCAGATATATTGCCATAAATCAGATAACATAAGCTAGTGGGTTCTGTGATTTTTTTTATTTCCTACACAAAAAATAACATTGGTGTCCAATGCCTCCAAACTACCTCTTATTTATTTTATTTCTTAATCAGCCTTATATAAAACTTTATATCCCCATCAATAAAATAAAACAGGAAATGAGACATCAAATGAGACTAAGAACACCGGTGATAGTAGTATCCTAGAAACAAAACTCTATTCACTTAGCTTTTTCTTATTGTGATTTCTTTGGAATGGAATCATATAGTCAAGTTCACTTTTATCAAGTCAAAGTACTAAGTCATATTGATTACTCTTACTAGGATAAAAAGGCTTATCTCTGATTGCACACCTGGTCTTCTACAAAGTGTTATGACATTTCAGAATATGTGAAGTATACACAAAATTGGCTGTTTGATATTCTAATTTGTGAATCAAAAAAGACAGCTCTTCATTTGCTTCATTGATGGCGATTGTGTTGGGTGAGATCAGGAATAAAATTTTTGAATTTGGGAGTGATTTTAATAGTCTGAAGTGTTTCTTTCACAAAGGTAATACAAAGTTGGAAAGGACTAGAAATTAAAAACTTTTATTGCCAGGCTAAAAATAGGAAAGTCAACAAAACACTCAAATTACTAGGTAGATAAGGATCTGTCCTATTATGTATTTCACCATCGGGAAGTCAATTACCCTTGGCTGTGTTTCCTCACAGGTGATATTCAGATTTCTCCAGGAATCTTTCTTTATCTGAATTTCACTTTTTCTTCTCAATATCTGATTCTAACCTACTTAAGACTGACAAATACTTAATCACTCATTCATTTATTTGAAATTGAGGTTGAAACCACCACTGAGGCTTCATAGTGACTTACCTATAGATGTGGACGTAGTCACGCTTAAGAACATTACCAGTGCTTCTTAAAAGTATGCATGAAATTTCATTAGATATGTCATTATTTAAAGACTTCAGAATGATATATATATGTGTAAATGCATATCCATATGTATATATATAAATACATATCATATATACATATACATATACATATATATATATATATATATATATATATATATATCATGGTTGCACTAAACCCAGTCCAGTCATTCCTACTAAAATCCTAAAACAATGATCTGACTCCTAAGCAAAACAATCTACATGATAGATTCAATATGTAAATAAATAATTAGAAACAACTAACTGGGGCAGATTAGGTAGAGTAGCAATATTGTAATCTCATAGGACTGGATGGAGAAACAAAACAATAAAGGAGGGGTGGCTGGGTGGCTCATTCGGTTGAGCGAGCGCCTGACTGTTGATTTCAGCTCAGGTCATGATCTCCTGGTTGGTGAGTTAGAGCTATGTGTCAGGCACTGCCCTGACAGAGCAGAGCCTGCTTGGGGTTCCCTCTGTCCCTCTCCCCCACTCGTGCTCACTCTGTCGCTCTCTCTCTCAAAGGATAGATAAATAAAAAAGAAGATAGATTAAAAAAAAGAAGAAACAAAACAATAAACGTAACTGAGAAGAATCAGCTAGTGATGTAGAGGAAAACCAGGCACATTATAAATAATCTATGTTAGCTTTCTTTTCTTCCTAAGTAATTGCTTTACAATATATACCATTCGTATATAATACAGTGATCTCAGAGTAATGCTATCAATTATTTTTCTTTGTAATTTTACAAATCCCTTTAGATATTGCCATAAGAAACATCTAAAAATATATAATATACTATCAGCTTTTGTACAATGATCCTTAAGTCTTTTTAAGTTATTTTAGGGCAGATCATTCACGGGGAGAAATATCACTAACAGTTATAGGAGAGATATGTTTAGGAGACAGGCTAATATGTCATTAATAGTCAGGAGTATTTATTTAACAGAACATCATGTAATTCTTAATAATTGTACACATACTTGAGGTAACATAATGGGATAAAAAATATATTTGGGGGCAGTAATTGAAATCCCAGTTATTACACTTCATGTATTATTACTTTTCTGAGTTGCCCCAAAGAATGAATTTTAGCAAATAATAATCGTGACCACGCAACTTTTTGCAAATAATTTTATTATTTATTCAGGTAAAAAAATTTGAAAATCTCTTGGTAGGTCATGATATGCTGTAAATACATTGCTTGCTTTTAACGTTTATTTTTGAGACAGAGACAGAGCATGAACAGGGGAGGGGCAGAGAGAAAGGGAGACACAGAATCCGAAGCAGGCTCCAGGCTCCGGGCCATCAGCCCAGAGCCCGATGCGGGGCTCGACCTCACGGACCGTGAGATCGTGACCTGAGCCGAAGTCAGACGCTTAACCAACTGAGCCACCCAGGCGCCCCCATTGCTTGCTTTTATATGAAAGGGTCCACAATATATGGTATTTATATATATTCTAGTGTAAATAGAATTATAACAATTCATTTAATAATTGAATTCCCACTTTCTTAAAAGTATATTTATTTAAGTAATCTCTAGACCCAACATGAGCTCAAACTCACAACCCTGAGATCAAGAGTCACAAGCTTTTCCAGGCATGAGCCAGGCATGAATTCTCAGGCACCCCTGAATTCCCAGAACTTTTGACTGATTGAAATTGAAGAAGCTTAAAAACTTACATTTGGAATTTGATTTGCATTTTTTTGTTTCTTTGTTATCTAGTATTTTTTTATTGGATTACAGGCATTATGCATTTATGTTGAGTGCTGTGTTATTTTGACATTCTTTTAAGTGATTAACTTTTTCTGGCAAGCACTAAAATTGCTTGCAGATTAACGTGATATTTGGATCCTTTCTTTTATAATATTTTAGGCTAGATCTAGAATGGCCCTTATTCTTGGGTTCAGTAAACCTTTTGTGTAAAACCTGGCCCTTTTAGGATAGTTACTGAATGCCCATGTATTAATAAGGTGAAAAGTAAAACAATACCCAACTGTATTTGCGTTCTAGGAGTTTTCTATAGTCCCACGGTAGTTTTTCTTTTGTCAGAAGTTGTGCTTGACTAGCCTCATGGTGTTTTTCCCTATGCATGTATAGAATTGCTATTCAGCCAAACACTCAGGGAAACCTCTTTGCAGATTTCTAGAGCTCTCTCTCTCATTCTCTTCTTTCCTCTTAGATGTTTCACACTGCAAATTTGAGCTCTCTTGACTTCCACAAACTCCAGTCTCTGTCTTTTCAACTAGTTTAAGTACCACCAGATTCGAACATGAAATGTCATTTCTTTTAATTAATGAAGAGATTGAAATATCAGATAATTAAGTTATAAACACATTGGCTTATTTTAATACTAACATTTTAAATAACAAGACAGAATAGAGGAGGATTTTTTTTTAGGAAAACCATAGGTCTGATGGGATTTAAGGATTAATAATTTTCTCTTATTTATGGATATGACTTATAAAATAAGTGAATATAAATGTGATTGAGGACCAAGAGTAATATAAGATGTTCCTAAACTGATAAGTCATATTCTAATGCAAAATTATTTGAATTAAAATGTAATTTTGGAAATCTGATGATTTTTACAAACCTTTACATTTTTATTCTTTTATTATTTTTTTAAGTTTATTTATTTATTTTAAGAGAGACATAGCATGTGTGGGGCAAGGACAGAGAGAGAGGGAGAGAGAGAGAATTCTAAACAGGCTTTATGCTGCCAACACAGAGCCCAATGCGGGGCTCAGACCCACGAAGCCACAAAATCATGACCTGAGCCAAAACCAAGAGTCCTACGCTTAACCAACTGAGCCACTCAGGTGCCTCAATAAACCTGTACATTTTTAGATTCAGGTTTTATGCCACCACTTACCACCTGTACAGGTGTTTCTTCCTCCTTCTATTTGTTTTTTTTTAATTTTTTTTAACGTTTATTTTATTTTTTAGACAGGGAGAGACAGCATGAATGGGGGAGGGTCAGAGAGAGAGGGAGACACAGAATCTGAAACAGGCTCCAGGCTCTGAGCTGTCAGCACAGAGCCCGACGCGGGGCTCGAACTCACGGACCGTGAGATCATGACCTGAGCCGAAGTCGGATGCTTAACTGACTGAGCCACCCAGGCGCCCCTTCCTCCTTCTATTTGAAGTTCATGAGTTTTCTATTTAATTACATAAGTACTACAATGTTGATTTATTAATTAATTTGCATTTCTCATTATTTTAATATCAGCAAAAAAGTTATTAAGTGACTTCCAGGAATATGATAAACAATAGAAATATGATGGAGGTCCATCACTGAAAAGTTCACAGACCAGATAAAATTTCAGAAATGTAACTAGGTAATTATAATTGAGCATCTTGCTGTCAGGGTATAGCAAAGACAACAAGTAAAGTGGCTTTGGAGAGGGGGCTGGACAACATTCTTCTTAAAGGTAACATGAAGATGGGATTTTGAAGAATGAATAGAAGTGGTATATATATATATATATACCTACATATATATGTATATATATACATATATGTGTGTATATATCGTTGTATATATGTAGATTTATATTTATAAATTATATATTTATATATGTATGTATTTGTATATAGGCATTCATAATATATGATAATACCAATATATGTTATGTGTATATTTGTATATATAAATTTCAAAGAGAGAGAGATCTATATAGATAGATATCTATTTCTATATGGATATGTGATAATGTTTGCTAAAAACATCTTGATAAAGTGGTGGTGCAAATACATAAGGATCCTTTGGAATTCAGAGTTTCACTTTAAGTATCCCAGACTTAAAAATCCACTTACTACCTAGTAGGGTGGTTCTGCCCATTGCAACATTTTTATAGTTACAAGAAAGTACGTGCTGTTTTCAAAGAGGTGCGATTTAAAAATTAAAATCTTTTTACCAAAACGTTGGAGTCAGTGACAACTCTGGAAGCAGCTTCCAGAATTAATATAAATCTCATTAAGGTTAACTCACATTTGTTTTTCTCAACTGTCATGTGAAGGAAATACAGAATTACATTAAAAAGTCTAGATAAGTGATTAAAACTATAAAGAACTAAGGACAACCAGATAGTAAGTAAAAAGAAAAACCAAATCAGTTGACATAAAATATTTTCAAGAACTTCACAGGGTCGCCTAGGTGGCTTAGTCAGGTAAGCGTCTGACTCTTTATTTCAGCTCAGGTCATGAACTCACTGTTGGTGAGATAGATCCCTGAGTCGGGCTCTGCTCTCTCAGTGCAGATTCTGCTTGAGATTCTCTCTCTCTCCCTCTTTCTCTCTCTCTCTCTCTCTCTCTCTCTACCCCTCCCCTGCTCTCTCTCCCTCTTTCAAAAATAAATAAACACTAAAAAAATAATGTTATAGTATTTTCAAGAATTTCATATTTTTTGAGAAGCATAGTTTCTGGCTTTGATAGATACACATGAGCTCTTAGCTCACAGTATCTGAAAGTTTTAATGTCTTTATTCACAAAACACAATAAAAATCATTGTCCAAAGAGTGCTTCAACCTTGGCCTGTATAAATGGCTTTATTCTGCTCTCATGCAATGGATGAATTGTAGTTTATATGATTAACAGAACTAGAGTGTGAAACAATGAATGAGTGTAACTGCATATCGTGGGGGAAAGCAACAACAAGATCAAGCCCACTGAAAACGCTTGTGTGATCTCAGAAAACATTGCAGTGGCACTCATCTGGGCTTTGTCACTGGGCCTGTGTGGGATCTGCTGCCCATCACTGAACTTACCTGGGAAAGTGCTATCTCATCTCAAAGCCAAGGGGGTAGGTCTATATCAGCTCTGTATTTCCTTTGGGCTCTAAAATTCTATGATGAAAAAAATTGTATTGCCTGATGAGTGAATATATGATCAATGCTCAGCAAAGTGCTGTGTGAGGTAACATGGAACATTTTTTAAATCTCTAATTAATACCCTAACCATCTTGAGAAATACTGAGAAAGACTCTCAAAGTATAAGCATATAAAATACATTTTTGGTAAATGAGAACCCAGGAGATTCTAAGTTATATCATACCTAATACAAGAGATATTCTGAGACTTAATTATAATGATTTACCCAGCAAGGAGAGAAATAACAGAAATCTTTTACAACCCACTAGTCAATAGCAAGACAGAAGTTTACAAATAGCTGCCAATAAATATAATCATAAATTTAACGACATATAATCTTTTCTTTCTCCCTTCTTAAGGAAGTAAACGATAACTGAGAATTAATTCAAGGATAATTCCAAAATAGTTTATTAAAGTATCCTTCTTATTACTGATGCCAGCTTTTAGCAAATTAAGTTTTTTTGTTGAAAAAGCATGTGCAAATAAAAAGGGATAGAAGCTCTAACCCAAAAAAGAATGCCTGTTAATTGCCTCCTAAAAAAATACAACAAAGGCCAAGTTACTGAATGTACAGCTGCAGTCAACACTCCATCATTGACCTATGATGGACAATACTGGTCCTGTACAGACTCAGGCTGCATTAATGCTGCTCGTTTTGTTTCTGAAGACAAAAAGAATAAAAAAAGGAAAAGAAAAAGAAAAAAGTATATGAAACAACTTCAGTTCTCACTAAGCCGAATCTGCGATCCCATCTGTTCAGATGTCATGCTTTTAGAAGAAAAAAGAAATCAGCCTCGAAAGCAAACCTCCTTCATCCTAATACGATTAAGATATTCAGCAGAAAAACTAGATAAAGTCTTTGGGTTTTTACTCAACTTGAGCAAGTGTAAGTAGTGAAGCCACCATTGTTTAGAAATATCTAGGGCAACTTGCTCTTCTCAGGAAGCGTGTGAATGACGCAGTGCGCTGGACCTATAAAAAGTGATGTCACCTCCTCTCCTTGGCACCATTTGAGCAGTGAACTACACATTTTCAGGGTAATAACTAAGAATCCTGCTAAGTTCTCCCATTTTATTAAAGGCAAAGGGGTGATTTATCTGAAACTATCCAATAGTAGCATCACGTTATTTTTTTTCCTTTTAATTTTTTTTCTTTTAATTTTTAAGGGAGGACACGTAAGTGCCCATCAAAACAATTTTACTGTGTCTCCTTTGTGTCTCAGCAGGACAGAAATTTGATATAAACACAAAATGCTATTTCCTGATGAAATGCTTACTAGAGAATAACTAATGGGCTAAAAACAGTTTAATTGTAGACTTGATTAATTTTTTTTTAGTCCCTGTTTGTATTGGCTTCTCGAGGGCAATCAATATTGCATTGCTTTAGGATTTATAATATTGGTGAATAATCTGCTCCATAATTTAAAACACAGTCAAAGACACATTGTTCAGCTTTAGGAAAAAGCTTTAGATTCTGTAATTTCTCAGAATTAAGATTTATCTTATCATTATTGATTATGATAATTTTACATGTTCCAGTAAGGCTTAAAAACAGATGATATATTAATGATTTTGCACTTTATTAAATACAGCTAATTTTATGATACTCTTTTTGTATCAATCTGGGTATAAGAACTTATTATCTTAATGTTCCTATTATCATGACTCGGATATATTCTCCTTCGCAAAAGGAAATATACAAAGGAGACTGAAGGCCTAAAATCTCCATATTGGATACCAGGAATTGGGTAAAGGAGGAATCCAAAAACACTTACAATTGATTAAAACTACCTATGCAGACTCATTTAAAAATATGCTGAGTACATGGATCTTCTATTCTTTATGCTAGTTAATGAAAGGAATAATTACGACATTCTGTGATATGAATGAAATTAGAGAGTTTCTTTTTTAACATGTTCTTAAGTCTTTAAGTATTTTCTTTATAATAGATAGTGAACACTCATTATGTGCCAGACACTAGACAAAGTATTTTAGTGTTGTCTCTTATATGTTATTCAGTGTAATTTTCTTTACAACCTTCTTACTATTCTCATTTTTTACATATGAGAAATAAAAAAAATAGAGACGTTAAGTAATTGGCACAAAGTCATACATCTACTAAGTGGTGGAACTTGGGACTCAAACCCAGTCTGTATAGAGTTTGATGTATACCCAAGGACCATAGAGTGGTTAAAGATTTTGTTCGAAATGTTTTTCATTAAATAGAGAAAAAAAATCAGAAGCGTCTAAGTACATTGTATGCTAATTATTCCTCAATTCACTTTTTAACTGGTATTCAGGTCATGTAGACATTGGAGTCAATGGTCTTGATAATTCTCCAATTTAAAAAAAAAAATCTGTATGTCTACAATTACATTTGGGTAAGTTTCCTTGACTATAAATGATCAATGAAAAATTGAAGACTAGCATTTGAGGACAGCTAATATGGAAGTCTTCTGTTTGGGGAAAAGCTCAATAAATTTGTTACTCATTAAATATTAATTTTTTTTCTCTAGGGCAATTTAATATGTAATAAATGTAAGCAGAGAAAAAGTTATATACTTATGTTATGCATTATAATCCTTAAAATAGAACATGGGATTGTTTGTAAAAGAGCAAAAATGAATAATTCAGGAAACAAAGCAAATAGAAGAAACTAAATTTACCTATTGCCATAGATATTACCTATAGCAATAGTTTAATGTGGAATATTTGCAATTTTGCTGTTTCGCCCTGGCAGCATTCTATGTGGGTTCAACAAACTTAATGATAAGATAAAAAAATAATGATTCAATATATAAAATATGGTCCAGCCTTTCTTTAGAATTTAGAGACATCTTTTGCATTGATGATCTCACTTGATAAGATGAAATAATGACTATGCTCTCATATTTATCAGGCAAATGGGTATCAGGTGGAATTTTTCAATACAGACCCTGGAGAAATTCTTTATTACAAGGTTTTTTTCAATAACTGGGGTCAGGTGGTGCAGTCTCTTCCTAATGGTAGAGTCATGATAGAATTTATTTTTATGGAAGGTTAATAGGATGACAGCACAAAAGCTGGAATGGTAAGAGTCAAGTTAGAAAAGCATTTAAGAGAAAAATTGGAGAAAATGATAGCGGGCGTTTTAACCATGTTGAAATTGATAATTGTACATCCACATCAAAATTTCCAAAAGGTGGTTAAAAATACACTTATTTGAAAATGATAAAAATGAAATCATCGATGTAGAATGTAGATATAAGAATTGTTCATTTAGTAGGAACAATTTAATCTTGAAACTAGAGGAAAATACCAGCCTGGAGCACAGAACCAAAAGGAGACAGGAAAGTGAAGGATCCAGTCAAGGATTACTTAAAGGCTGGGCGTTTTGATTGCTCTATGCATATGCTGATCTACACTATAATAAATAAGCAATCTTTTTATTGTTCTCTTTGTTTACGAAAGAGGGTGACACTGCTATTATCACTGCGATTCTGTGTCCCACTGACAGCTACCTACTTTATACTTGTTATATTTCCCAAATAAAACAGTTTATTTTACTTCTATATTTCTAAGATTTACTTGCGGCATAGAACTGTTTTCCAGGAAATAAAATCTTGACAAGCCATACAGAAGGCGGTATCTTTGCCTCATAACTGTCCCTTTTACACATTTACTCTCACCCCAGTGAAATTGTCCTTCATATGGATGATTTTTATAACATCTCTTCATACGTAATTTCACTTATTTTTACCTGTAGCTTGAGGGTTGCTCCACCGAGGTCTTTAGCTTTGAATCTTAATCTTGTTATTTCTGTACTTGGTTACAGCCTCAAGAGGACACAATGGTGCATTGAAACAGTGTTATGGGAAACAACCTTATGATGGCAGAAAATCAGTAGGTGAAGGAATAGACATGATTCTGCAACACAGTTGGTGTAATAAAAACTACTCTTTACCATTCCCTTGGATGGATGAAATATTTTGACCAGGACACACAGGTAACTTGGCATTAGGGGCAAAGATAAATTCATGGAGAGAACTTGGAGCCTACACGTGTTCTCCTGAGATATAAGACACATACTAAGAAGGGCCACTATCCTAACAGAAAGAACACTGAATTAATGGAAATGTCTAAATCTTTGTCTCTGCCGTTATCAATATGGTGAGTAACTTCACCTCTTTGAGCTTAAATGTCTCCATCTCTTATATAAAAGAACTATATTAGATTATCTTTGTGAATAATTCCATTGACTTCTAATAAGCTGTAACTGCTATAAACAGAGGTTAGAGAGTTAGTTTTATCACAGCATAAAAAAAATATATAGTCTATGTAAATAGCCATCACCAAAACTCATTTAGGTAGAGAACAGTACTGTTTAGAAAAATATATCAATAGGTGTTTGATTATAGAAGATAAGACCTTAAGAGTTATTATTATAAGTGAAATGGTTCTAAATAAGACATGGGAAAACATTGTTTATGGCTCCTCGAAAGAAGAAAGATGAGAAAATGAAATTAAACAAGGAATATGGCAAAGGGAATTTATTTTAAGATGAGTCTCTTCGCAGTAACCTCCAAAAGCCATGGGAAAGCCCACTAGAACCATGAAATACTTAACTGTGTAGATTGCTTATAGAATAGATTCAGGGGTTGAATTGTAAATCCTCGCACTATGTCAGGGAGAAGCAGATACAATCCTCAAGAAGCCTGGAGCATAGAATCAGAAAGAAGCATAAAATAGTAAGCTTTTGAAATTCGCAGAAACTGTGGGGAAGGATTTGAATTCCATCACAGATGGAGGAATTGGAACTCAGGCCAAGCCAAACAAAATCTTCAAGAGCAAGAAACCATGATATGACATCTGGCTTACAATTTAAATTATGAGTTGCATCATTGCTCTGCTTTAAGTCTCTTCATTTACCCATTGTCCTGAGAAAAGCATACAAAATCAGTAACATGAATTATAAGGCTACACTTCACTTAGCCCTTGTCTACCAAAACATCATTGTTCACATTTTTCTAGCTATTGAATTCCTTTTACTAAGCCAGACTCTGTATAAATCGTGGCCCCAATATTTCATCTTTTCTATAGCAAAAATCTACCCCTCCCTATTTCCATTTGACCCTGGATAACAAAGTCTCAGCTTCATTTTTTTTTCCTCCACTTGGACTTTCTTGACCCTCTAAACTAGGTTTGATCTCCATGTTTTATGCTGTCCCAAAATATTTTTTGGTTATAATTTTTTCATACTACTCCTCATACTTGATTTTAATTTTATCTTTGTCCTTCCTTCTAAACCATAAGGGCAGAGATCATGTCTATCTTTTTTACCATTTTTTCCACAATAGTTAAATATGAGCAAAATAAATTCGTACACAATGACTGATTTATGAACATAATGAATGATTTCAGGTTCTAGGACAGGTTTGAAATCGTCCATGGGGCTCCTGGGTGGCTCAGTCGGTTGGGCGTCCGACTTCAGCTCAGGTCAAGATGTCGCGGTCCGTGAGTTCGAGCCCCCCATCGGGCTCTGGGCTGATGGCTCAGAGCCTGGAGCCTGCTTCCGATTCTGTGTCTCCCTCTCTCTCTGCCCCTCCCCCGTTCATGCTCTGTCTCTCTCTGTCTCAAAAATAAATAAAACGTTAAAAAAAAAAAAAGAAAAAGAAATCGTCCTTACAAGTTCAGAGTTACACTGTGACAATACCGTTCTTCAATCACAGAGTGGTCACATTTGCTAAATGATAAAAGCATCAGGAATTATGCCACCTGCAAATATCAGTAATCCAAAGAGTAGAGTAGAGAAGCCACATTCTATCACTTATTACATGCACGATAATGTCATTAATCTGGTGATTACCCAAATGGATTCAAACATACCAGTTTCTAACCTTCCATTCTCTGGTCATTTGCTATAGATTGCTTGATCAATCACTCCAGTATTTTGTGTTTTTTTTTTTTCAATCAGGAAAACTAAAGAAGCCCTATAACTGGCCTGCCTACTCGCTTAAAATCCAGTTTACATCCAGGAGCCACAGGGATCGTTTCAAAACATAAATCCAGTCTGGCTAGGCTCTGACTTAAACCCTTAAAAGCATTATACTCAGAAGTCAGTAAACCAAAATCCTTAACATGATTTACAAGACCATGCATAATCTGCAAGATTTGACTTATGCTTACCCTCCATAACTCCTATCATTCATTTGTTTGACAAACATTTATGACAGCAATATCTGCTAGACATTGTTTTAGTTGCCGCGGATGCAGAATTCCTGCCCTCATAGAGTTTGCTTTGCCGGCCGGATGAAGCTAAATCAATCCCTTTACACTACCTCCCCACCCAACACCTCCTCTCTGGATCCCATTACTACTGCCCTTAGTAAGTCACAAATGAGTTGGGGCGCCTGGGCGGCTCAGTTGGTTAAGCAGCGTCTGACTCTTGATTTCAGCTTAGATTATAATCTCAGGGTTCACAAATTCAAGCCCCCATCAGGCTGTGTGCCGACAACACAGGGCCTGCCTGGGAATTTCTTTCTCTCCCTCTCTCTGCCTCTCTCTCTCTCTCAAAATAAATAAAATAAACTGAAAAAAAAAAAGTCACCGGTGAACGTCACATTGAAAAATCAAGTGATACATTTTTAACCCTCATCTTGCCAAAGCCTGTGGCAAATCATCCACTCGCTCCCCCTGTAAACACTCATGTGTCATGACTTTTCCCTACCTAAACCATGACACCTTCTCCACCTCCTGTAAAAAGTCACCCAAGGCAAAGATGAGAAAAGTATGGAGAGAGAGAGAGAAGCCCCCAGAAACCCTAATATTTAAATGAGTGGATTAAGAAGAGAATGAATCACTGCCCAGGTCCCCAGATCAGATGGGTTTACTCTGTTGCACACCTCTTCATACTCAAATGCAGCAGGAGCCTGTGTTACTCCTCCACGGAAATGTTCAGAGTTACTTATTTGTGTAATTACTTATTTAATCTTTATCTTTCCCACTATATCCATTTCCCCATTGAACCCTCGCAAGTTTTCAATCTTGTCCCCTGTTGAATCCCCAGAGGTAGCTTGGGGTCTGATTCACAGTAAACATTTAAAGTTGTGGAATAAATGAATGTACGATCCTACCTTATTGGTTCATCCATCTATATACTTTTCAGTGCGTAGCTGTGTGACTATGTATATGACACGCAGGTGGTGAAAAAAGATAGATTAATGCCCTTAAATGACTAGGAATAAATCAATATACTGATGTTGGAGTAGGTCATCGAGAGAATGTGATCACTGATTGACCCTTGAGCTGGATCTGGGCAGCTGGAGGCTCCTTCTCCTTTCCCTGTCTTTGGAATATATGTTTGCCCACCATTCCCACAGTAGGAACTGGTTTCAAGGATGCAGCCTTGAGAATACCAGGTGTTGTTGAGGCCACCTCAATGTGACCATTAAGGTCTCTGTATAACTTTTAAGATTCTAACAGGCTGGTGTGAATAATTACTTGCTTTGAAGCTGCCTAAGATAAGACTCGTGTAAATTCCTTCGCTGAAGGCTGCCCCCTGCCAATCTGGGGTGATCTGCCTATTTCTGAGGCCATATACTTGCCTTCCACATATGGGGGCCACTTTGTGAACCAACAAATGCTGAGACAGCCTAGAGATCAAAGAGATAGGCCTTGGGAAAGAAGTGTCCACAAGGGCAATCTGGAGTTGACCATCAACTTCTGTGTGGGGAAAGGTGGCCCGTGTGTTAGGTGCTTGTGGACGACTCCAAAATGCTGGCTGGTTTGATGTTCATCAGTTCTATTGATCTGAGGGAAACTGACAGATCTTAGGAGTGGGTACAGGCTATGGGAAAGGCTCTAGACAGAGAGGGATCTTGAGAAGTCAAAAGGTTCCTCCAACTGGCTCGTAAGTGTCCAGTAAAAGTAACTTGGGTGTAGATGTAGTTTGACCTTATTGCTGTCAAGACCTCATCTAAAAAAATAGACTGGCAACCCAATGTTTTGTTGGTCAGCCTGTGGAAAACTTGAACAACAGTTCACATCTACCCCATCTGCTTCTACTATCCCCGATGCCTTTCGTGCCCCTACCTAGGCCTTAGGGATACAGTCTTATTCCGGGTGGGTGCTTCCTATGCCCAGGGCACATCATGTAGGCCAAGATTGTCTCCAGGTGAGGGCCATTGGAAGTCATTGGAAGTCTCATGTTGAGATTACTATTCACTGGTCCCCCAGAAATAAACAAAACGTGATGATTCTGGTTATGGTCAGGATAGTCCTTTTGAGGCTACAAATTGAGTGTTTTCCTCCATGAGAATATGAGGTTTTTATCTCTGAGATACTGGAGAACATATTAGGCATTGACATCCTACAAGGTCAAACCTACAAACTTCTCTTTTTAAGTATTTTCTTAAATTTCAGGGTAATATTAGTTTCAGGTGCACAATATAGTGATTTAACACTTCCATGTGTTATACAGTGCTCATCACAGCAAGTGTACTCCTTAATGCCCGTCACCTATTGTACCCATCTCCCATTTTTCCCTACCCCCGCCCCTGCCCTCCCATCTGGTAACTATCAGTTTTTTCCCTATACTTAAGAGTCTGTTTCTTGGTTTGCTTCCCTCTCTCTTTCCCCTCCTTTGCTCATTGGGTTTGTTTCTTAAATGCCACATACGAATGAAATCATACGGTATTTGTCTGTCTCTGACTGATTTATTTTGCTTAGCATAATACTTACTCTCTAGCTCCATCCATGTCATTGCAAATGGCAAAATTTCATTCTTTTTTATGGATGAGTATTATTCCATTTTATTAATTTTTTTAATGTTTACTTTTGAGAGAGAGAGAGAGCACAAGTGAGGGAGGGGCAGAGAGAGAGGGAGACACAGAATCTGAAGCAGGCTCCAGGCTCTGAGCTGTCAGCACAGAGCCCGACACAGGGCTTGAACTCACGGACCATGAGAGTGAGCTGAAGTCAGATGCTTAACCAACTGAGCCGCCCAGGCATCCCCACCACATCTTCTTTTTCTATTCATCAGTCTATGGACACATGGGCTGTTTCCACAATTTAGTTATTGCAGATAATGTTGCTATAAACATCAGGATACATATGTAACCCTCTGAATTAGTATTTTTGTATTCTTTGAGTAAATACCTACTAGTGCAATTTCTGGATCATAGAATAGTTCTATTTTTTAACTTTTTGAGGAGACTCCATAGTGTTTTCCAGAGTGGCTGCACCAGTTTGCATTCCTGCCAAGAGTGGAAGAGGGCTCTATCAGTGAATTCTGTCTCTGGGTTAAGGTAGTCAAACCAGTGCTGAAAGGAAACACCAGCTGGGAACCAGTCTACCGACCCCTCACAGAGTTGTAAGCATCAAATACAAACCGTCTGGGAGCATAAGGAGAGGAGAAACTAAGAATTGCACTTAATGGGTATTATAGGCCCTGCATATAGTGCTTTGAACAGCTCAGTATGGCCGGTAAAAAAGCCAGATGACTCACCAAGAATGATCATGGACTACTGAGAATTGAATAAGGTAGTATCCCCTCATCCACACAGCTGTGTCCAACATTGCCGCCATCTTAAATACCTTGGCCATGATCTTAGGAGTACTCTGCTGTACTGAACTTATCAAATGTGTGTGTGTGTGTGTGTGTGTTTTAATTCCAGTATACCTCTAGCATTTGCCTTCACGTGGAAAGGGCAAAAATGGACCTGTCAAGGTCCCCAAGGCTTCCCCAAGGCTACCTGCACAGCCGCACAATATGTCTTGGAATGGTAGCCTAAGAGCGGTCCCTGTTCTCTTTCCCCACACCCGTAAAATGGACCCAGTGTTGACGGTATAATGTTAACATGAGAAGACTTGCCTCTATTGCACAACACTCTGCAGACTTTGCTGGAATACCTATGAAGGAGAAGATGAGCAGTGAACCACAGAAAATTCAGGGTGCAGGCACTGCTCTAAGGGTTTTAGGAGTTGTCTGGTTAGGTAAAACAGCTGCAGGCTGGAACTATTGAAAAGCATTGTCTGAAATGGGACACTCACCATTGAAAAAGGGGAGAAGCTAGTGGTCCTGGTCTGGCACATCCCTCCCCCAGTCCGTTCTCATGGCTGACAGGGCTGCTTCCTCAGACCAACATGAGTGGTATGCACAATCAGGTCAAATTCTTAAAGCTAAAGCCTCATTATCTAAGGTTCAGGACACATATGTAATTTTGATAGAAGGGGAATACCTTTCCATACAAGTTTCTACTAAGATGGTTGATGGGGGGGGGGGGGAGGTGGGAGAGAGGGGAAAGTGGATGATGGGCACTGAGGAGGGCACCTGTTGGGATGAGCACTGGCTATTTTATGGAAACCAATTTGACAATAAATTTCATATTAAAATAAATAAATAAATAAATATCTGTCATTTAGACTTTAAATTTCTGTTGCATCTTATAGTACATATAGAAGCCCTTAGTAAATTTACCCAGAGAGACTTAAATGATAGCCAATAAACCCTATGTTTTGCTAACACTAAAATGTTTCTAATGAGAAAAGCTGTCCTCCAAAATAGAATGGACTTGGACATTAGTACTGTCTTTCGAGTATCCAAACAGAATGTTGTGTGTTCATACCTGATGAGTCTGCTAATGTATTATATTTATTAAAGCACATGATGGGGCATCTCGGTGGCTTAGTCAGTTAAGCGTCCAACTTTGGCTCAGGTCACGATCTCGAGGTTCGTGGGTTCGAGCCCCCATCGGGCTCTGTGCTGAAGCTCCAAGCCTGGAGCCTGCTTTGGATTCTGTGTCTCCTTCTGTCTCTCTGTCCCTCCCCTTCTTGTTCTGTCTCTCAAAAATAAACAAATGTTCAAAGATAACAATAATAAAGCACATGAAGACACAAGTGAATGCCCTGAATGACGTGACCCGCAGCCTAGAGGACTTAATGAATCAGCAGTTCAGATCATGGGGCTCTTGGTAAAAGAAAAAAAAAATTGTCACTTCTTTTTAGAATCATTATCCTAATCTGTGTTTTCTCTCGCGTGTGTCTATACTGTTCCTGCAGTGGCTGCCTCCATCACACACAAATAACCGCCAACTAAGCCACCTCCATGCTAAACGAACAACAAACAAAACCCAAACCACACAGACAAACAAACAAAAAAAACCTTGCTCACTGTTCAGGGCATATCCGAAAAGGGGAGCATGTAAGATTGGATGAGCCAGTCATGAGGAAGGAAGTGTTGGAGGAGGTCATCAAGAGAAGGTGGCCAGTAGTTGACCCTTGAGCTGGACCCACAGTTGGAGGGTCCTCACCCCCTCACTCATCCACAGAAGTTATATTCTCCCCATTATTCCCACGAGGGGAATTGGTTTCAAGACAACCACCCTGAGAGAGCAATATGTCATTGAGACCATCTGAACAGTTAAAGCCTCTACATAAGGGTGGGCCAAGGTGGAGATTTACTATCTCAAGGTCTCCCGAGACAAACCAAGACAAGCCTTGTGTAGGTTCCCTTGTCCATTATCTGGAGTGGCCTCTCTGCCTGCTTTTCTGGTCTGTGCTTATCTTCTATGCACAGAGCCAGTTTCAGATTTCACCCAGGGAACTCCCAAGGTGGCCACCCAATAACTGAAAATAAAAAGTATTCCTAAGTTATGGTTACTCCTGCAGCAACATAATTTTACCAAAGATCATTGATAAGGGATTTAAGTATTTCTGTTATTTTATTATTCTAATAATGTTTCCTAATTAAACCTTAACCTAGAAAGTAAAACCAGATAGTGATTAAAGGTTGCAGATAAGAGTATACAGAAGAGAAATGAAGCCAAAAGTTGAGAAAATTAAATACAAGACTCTGATAAGAGACCCAGATTGCATTATCACCTCCTTCTTGTTATAAGAGATGTTTCTTTGCTTTGTTTATTTTATCCTATCATAAATGCACCCATTGTTCTTGTAACCAGTAATGTGAATCGAGAAAAAATGTGCAGAGTATTATACTGAACAACGGGAGTGAAGTTTTCTTCCGTCTGTGTACTTGTCAGTAATAGCTGTCTAACTTAAGATTCTGAGATATAACTTATTCAGAGATATAGAAATATTTTCAAAGTCATCATAATTTTAAAAAATGGTCTACAGGGGGCACCTGGGTGGCTCAATTGGGTAAGCACTGACTTCGGCTCAGGTCATGATCTCGCGATTTGTGGATTCGAGCCCTGTGTGGGGCTCTGTACTGATAGCTCAGAGCCTGGAGCCTGTTTCGGATTCTGTGTCTCCCTCTCTCTCTGCTCCTCCCTTGCTCACATTCTGTCTCTCTCTCAAAAATAAACATTAAACCAACTTTTAAAAAGTGTTCTACAAAATTCTTTTGGGAACACTGCTTTTTTTTGTTTTTAGTTAGAAATTTTACTTCTATGGAGAGTACTGGATAATGAAAGAAGTGGGACATTGATATCAACATACATGCTTTATAAGCTATACCAGTGTACATATGTTTGAAAAATATTCTTATCTAAGTTTAGACTGATATATATATACAAATATTAAAATAATCACAGTCATGTATACAAATATGTTCTTTGGTAATAAGATATGCATTCCACATAGTGTTTCTTCATATTTTATTTCACCTCCAATATTTCCCAATTTGAGATCTTTGGCAATTTAATAGAATTATCACACATATGATAGTTATGTATTATATAATAATAATATAATATAATTATAACCAGTTCATTAAACATATGCAACCAACTTCTTCAACTGAAGTTCTTGAAAGGGCTACTCTTTTTTTTTCTTTTAAATCAAAGAGTAGATCTATATAATAGAAACAGAAAGTGAACCAAATAATTTGGAAATAAACTGTTTCCCTACCAAACTGCTTCTTTTCTATAAAAATTGTTTATATAATGGTCAATAATAGAAAATGAATCATATAAAAGAGAGTGTTGGTCATGAATGGGTTCTGGAGGGGTTTTTTATTTCCCAAAACTACATTAAAAAATATTGTGGTATAAGCTGATGAGTATTTTTCTGGAAGAAGAACTTTATTTTTTAATTTTTTTTTAACGTTTATTTATTTTTGAGACAGAGAGAGACAAAGCATGAACGGGGGAGGGTCAGAGAGAGAGGGAGACACAGAATCTGAAACAGGCTCCAGGCTCTGAGCCATCAGCACAGAGCCTGACGCGGGGCTTGAACTCACAAACTGCGAGATCATGACCTGAGCCGAAGTCAGACACTTAACCGACTGAGCCACCCAGACGCCCCAAGAACCTTATTTTTTAACCACTTCTCAGTTATATGATTCTCTAAAATTAAATACTAATCATATATAGAAAAGGATCTATAAGTCCACAGTGAAATAGGTAGTGAAATTAATGAGACTTCAGAAGACTTTTTGTACCCAGCTGTCATCATCACACTAAACTAAGGAAAAGAATAAATTTAAGATTTATTTCATCTGTGAATTAACATTTAGACTTTCATGTGTTTAAGATTCATGATAAATGATTTTAAAATCAGGAATCTACAACTGAAACAACTTTAGGGATGTGCATAGAAGTCAGGTTTTAAAATGGTTGAAATGATTGATTGTCACATCATGTGCACAATTTCAGAGATATCAAAATGACAGATCAACTGATCTAAATTTGTCTTAAATCTTCTTCGACAGAAAGTAGAGTAAAAATAAATAACATTTAAGGATTGAACTGAAATCTTAGACGTTATATGGAGATGACCTATGTCTCCAGACAGATAACTTAATGCTTCTTAAATGTGCATTTTCACACAATGTAACTTTGTACAAAATAGTAATGCTCTTAATGTGTTTATATACAATGCAAATATATACTGCGCACCAAGATGAGGGCATTGTGTTGCAAGTCAATAAAAGCAGCAGCATCTAACCCTGTGCCTTCCAATCAGATGACAGTGGCAAGACAATATTTTATTAGAGAAATAGAACTTGTTAGAGAAATAGGTTACTGTTATGGAATGTAAGTCTATTAATGCCGTAAATTTATCTTCACATGTGTCATGTAAGATGCATTAGTACCCATTAGATGCAGGTAGAAGCAAAACATTAATGGAGCTATTGTTGATATCTTTTCACCGCAATATCCTCCCAGTCATGTGTGCAGTGCCTCCGAACAGAGCTTCCTTCTAAATGGTAGACCATTCTAAGTGATATGCAATTAAGAAATGTGCTATTCTACCGCATTAAAGCACAAGCCAAATGCACGTTATTAGCATCCATTTCCAGTACAACTTGACAAGTGAGAGAATGTGTGCAAGAAGGAAGTGATCACTTACTTTATAATAACAGTTTAAAAAAACGATACTTACTATCCATGTAGTCAGGCTAGAGAAGCTTTCTTTCAGTTCTTTGTAGTTATCTTGACAACTCGAGAAATAAGTTCATACTTAAAGAACATCGAATTTTAGGTTAGAAAACACTGGGTATGTCTTTCAGCATTAATTTCTAGTCCTCCAACATAGAAATTAAAAAATACCTATGTTGTAAGTATGATGGGAATTATTTAAACAGTTTGGTAAGAAGCAAGTATTTTGTAAATACTATTAACATTAGTACTAATACATAATTAAACAACTGACCTAAAAAAGTATATTTGGTCATAAAATTAACATTGGCTTTTCCCACATTCACCAATGACATTGTTTCTCCCATCTATTTATGGAATCATATATCACAAATATATTAAAGATGTAAAGTCAAATATAAAACTCTTAAAAAATATTAAAAACTTCTAAATTATTAAGTTTCATTTACTTAAGGAAAAATCTTACATCAAAATTTCATAACAGTGATGGATTATGAAGAAAACACATTATGTTCTGCTTTAGACAAAATGATTTAGTTGTGTTTAAAGCACATAAGTCCTGGGGCGCCTGGGTGGCTCAGTTGGTTGAGCATCTGACTTCAGCTCAGGTCATGATCTCACTGTCTGTGAGTTCGAGCCCTGCATCAGGCTCTGTGCTGACAGCTCAGAGCCTGGAGCCTGCTTTGGATTCTGTGTCTCCCTCTGTCTCTGCCCCTCCCCTGCTCATGCTCTGTCTCTCTTTGTCTCAAAAACAAATAAAAACATTTAAAATAAATAAATAAAGCACGTAAGTCCTGTCTTATAAAATTTTCTAGTTTTCTGGAATTAGTGAATTTAGTTCACATATAAAAACTGGAAGAAAATTTAGGTGCACATGGGTGGTTCGGTCAGTTAAGCGTCAGACTCTTGGCTTCAGCTCAGATCATGGTCTCACGGTTCATGAAATCAAACCCCGTGTTGGGTTCTGTGCTGACAGCATGGAACCTGCTTGGGATTCTCTCTCCCTCCCTCTCTCTCTGCCCCTCCCCACTCACTCTCTCTGTCTCAAAATAAATAAACTTAAAAAAAATTGAAAATTCATTAATGAGATGATTTACAATATACTTAACTAATGGATCCAAATATGTACATTTTATTATATCTATCCCGCTCTTCCATTAGGAGTGATTTCCCAATCCAGAGTGTTGGGGGCTGACATGTCACCAGTAATTGTCATCGTTTCTGACTCAGACTTCAGCAGCAAAGACCAAATCACATAAACTTGCCTCTGTTTTGTACACACTTCAGCAAATAATACCTATTCTATTACAGAGACCCTTGTAGATTACAGATCTCATTTAATCCTCATATTGTAACTGTCACATTACATATATAAAAAGGGTATAAAGAGGATCAGTGAGATGAGGCTTCACAAGGCTTCAAGGGTCAGAACCAGAATTTGAAATTACATTCCAACTCAAATCCAGAGTCCTGGCCATTACCCTAAAGCCGCTTGCGTCACTGCTAATCCCTAGACAATTGTCTATGCAAGGGGGAAAGGTGTCATTTTTAAAGATTCCATAACTCAGACAAAGAATGATCTAGCTCTGTGAGAGGGAAGAGCTAAATCACTCTGTCTACACTGGTGTATCATGTTAAACACTGTCCTTTGTACATCTAACAGATGCAACTTTCTCTGTATGATATAATTAAACTTCCTTGGAAAGAGTTCAAAACCAGCTCACATTACACTGAATTTTATAATATGGCAACTAACATTACATTAAATTTGACCAGGGTCATCATGTACTATGACAGCAAATGGAAGAAAATCACCTTGTAAGAAATCCTGTCTAACTGTAACATTTGTGTCCAAGAATATCAGAATTAAATTTGAAAGGTATTTCTAATATTTCCAATATTGTACTCAGGTTAAATACATTCTTCGTGGAGAGTAGTTAAGAGGCAAAATGTAAGGCTCTGATTGGTTAGCTACCTCAGTATTTCCCTCTACAAGCACAGCTGTGCTGTGAGCGTGTCCTTTCGTTCCTTAATTGGGGGGACTGGGGTAACTACCTGTGTGGAAAAGACACTATATCATATAACACTGCTGCATTAATTTCGATTTGAAAAGTAAAATAAGGCAAATGTCCATAAATAAGAACCTGAATAAATTGAGACATTCAACATGAAATTATACAAGCCAAATGAAGTAGATCTCCTTGTGTTTATTAGGTGAATGAAACAAGAAATAAGGGTGCCTGAGTGGCTCAATCGAGTAAGTGTCCGACTTCTGCTCAGGTCACCAACTCGCGGTATGTGAGTTGCAGAGCTGGCTTTGGATCCTGTGTCTCCCTCTCTCTCTCTGTCCCTCCCCTGCTTGCACTCTCTTTCTCTCAAAAGTAAATAAACATTAAAAAAAAATAAAGCAAGAAATGTAACAGTGTATATGGTTGAGAAACCATTTGCAAATCAAAAGGACACACATGCACGCACATATGAATACAGATAACTATATAAGATATTTATCTGTGTATTTATATGAGTGTGTATCCTTTTAATTCCTCTGTCTCATCTATCTATCATCTATCTATCTATCTATCTATTCCATGGCATATTGATGTACTCAGCGCATTTTTAAATATGTCTCTATACATTTTATCTATGAGAGAGAGAGAAAATATGTCTGAATACATTTAGAAGGATTCTAAAAGACTAGTGGCAGCAGTTACCTTTATATAATGAGAAGACCTAGGAGCTGCGATGCCAGGATGACTCTATATCATCTCTTTATGTTTTGAATTGTTCATTGTGTATAGAGGTATGCATGCTCCCATATATATACTTATGTATACATTATATATCATGCACATATGCATGCATGTGTGTGTCTATATATATATACATAGATGTGGTTTGTGTGTGAGAGAGAGGCCCCCAAAATACCACCTGCTGCCTACCTTTCTCTCTTTTTGTTCATATCACTTGAAAACCACAAATTTGACAACAAGATAATTGTTATTTGTTTCATGGTCTGATGAATTGAGTGGCTGATCTCCTGACCTGAAGCAACGGGAAATACAAAGGTGGTAAAAAATAAAGGCACAGTTACAGGCTGGGACCAGAATAAAGTACTGCCCACAGGAGGTGCTGAGACTAACAGCTGCTCGGGAGGAAACACCTGGGTAGAAGAAGCGAGAAGTTCAAACCACTGCCCGATGCTGAGGCGCTCCCTGATGTGCTCTAACCGTCACCTTCTTAGTGCCAGCTTTTTACTCCAGAATAAGTCTTGCCTTTTAAAAGGTTCACGGAGAACTTCTAGGTTATTCCAAAGTGATTTCACTATCTTTCCTGGTAAAAGTGTAAATAGCTCCACTCTTTCTGGAATGTGTTCATTAATGTGCTTAGCTATAGCATAATTTAGTATCATCTGTTGACTGTCAACTATGTATAAAGCATTTTGCTACATCCTTAGACTATACATAGACAAAGAATGACGTCCCTGAGCTGAAATTAAAGATCTTTGAAATCCAATATTATTTGACTAATCATTGTGCATGGAAAGCAAATCTTATATATGAGTGTCAGGATTTATAAAAACATAAATAAATAAGAGAGTTTGCTGTCTAACTCCAGCGCCCCCTGTAGCTCACCAAGCTCCAAGCAAAGAAGAGGGAGCTAAGTAAGGTGGTCTCTATACCATGACTCCTAAAAAGCTGAAACTGCCCTCAAACCCAGCTGTGGTAAAGCACCCAGGAAGCAACTAGCTACAAAAACCGCTCTCAAGAGCGCGCCCTCTACTGGACGGATGGAGAAACCTCATCATTACAGGCTTGGTACGGTGGCCCTCCCTGAAATTAGATTTTACCAGAAGTCCACTGGACTTCTGATTCCCTAACTTCCTTTCCAGGGTGTGGTGCGAGAAATTGCTTCAGACTGATCTGTGCTTCCTCAGTGTAGCTATTGGTTCTTTGCAGAAGGCAAGTGAGGCCTATCTGGTGAGCTGTTTTTGAAGACACCACCCTGTATGCTTATCCATGTCAAATGTGTAACAATTATGCTGAAGGCATCCAGCTAGCATGCTGCGCCTGTGGAGAATGTGCTTAAGAAACCACTATGATGGAACATATTTCATTCTTTAAACAAAATTCTTGGGGCGCCTGGGTGGCTCAGTCGGTTAAGCGGCCGACTTCAGCTCAGGTTACGATCTCCCGGTCCATGAGTTCGAGCCCCGCCTCAGGCTCTGGACTGATGGCTCAGAGCCTGGAGCCTGTTTCAGATTCTGTATCTCCCTCTCTCTCTACCCCTCCCCCGTTCATGCTCTGTCTCTCTCTGTCTCAAAAATAAATAAACGTTGAAAAAAATTAAAAAAAAATTCTCTTCTTTTTGTGAGCCCCGTGGGGTCAAAAAGTACCTACGTATATGGTTGCAAGTGGAAACACACGGGACAGAAATCAGGTCTTGGCAGTTTTTCCATTTTCACTTGTGTGTGAATTTTTAATATAAATGTTGGGACCTAACGCATTAATGCAAGTCAAAATGAACAAGTCTTAGTAGTTCAACCCTATAACAATTATAAATAAACCCGTTAAATATTTTTGGACAATGCCAGCATTTGGATTTTCTTAAAACAAGTAAATTTTTTATTGACAGCAAGGAAAGAAAGAAAGAAAGAAAGGGAAAAAGAATTTATATACACTAAAAAATAAACTAGTTTTATGGTTATTAAATAATTTGTCATGGAAACATCTCTTCTCCTTTATCAGATGTACTAAAATTTAAAATGTAGGGGCACCTGGGTGGCTCAGTTGGTTAAGGGTCCGACTTCAACTTAGGCTCAGGTCAGGATCTAATGGTTTGTGGGTTTGAGCCCCACATCAGCTCTGTGCTGACAGTTCAGAGCTTGGAGCCTGCTTCAGATCCTGTGTCTTCCCCTCTCTCTGCCCCTCCCCCAGTTGTGCTCTGTCTCTCTGTCTCTCTCAAAAATAAACATTAAAAAAAATTAAATATATACAATTGCACAATAATACATATATAATATTCAGTAACTAAATGCAATTTATAAACAGACATCTGAGATGGGGATGTTAGGATTGCAGAGAAAACTAGTCTATAGGGAGAAAGAATAATGGAAATAGCTAAAGTAACATTAAAGAAAAAAAAAAAAAAAAGATGCTGCTGCCCCAGAAAGATGAAATGAACCTCTGCCTCTCTGGATGGCTTTCTATTTATAGAGTTTAGTCCTTCCTGTAACTTGCCTTCTTCCTCCTCTAGAGCCCCACACCACATTCTCTCTTTTCTTACACCAGGCTAAATTTCTTTTTGTTACTCAAGAAATAAAAATAACTCTGGACAATAGAAAATGGAGACTCAGAGAAACTAAGTAACTTCTCCATGGATGCCCAGCTTGTAAATGTCAGGTCAAAGATTCCAACTCCCATATGCACAGTTACCCTGTCATAAAGCTTTGCCCTGCCCTCATATCAGAAGCTCTAATAATAGCCAGTGAGGGGCTAAGTGTCCGGATTTTCAGTGCAATGCAAAGCAGTAAGCATAGAGGTGTAAAGAAGTCAATTAAACTCTCTTTAAGACCTTGCAAATGTTTCTATTTAAATACTTTTAGCATGTTCCACATGTGAACCACAGCTTTTCACAAAGTAGTGTTATCAGATACAATCTGCATCTTTTCCTATGTTAGAATCACTGCTACGGAAATACCGCTATCTAATTTAGAATTTATGTAATAGAAAACCAAGGAAAAATTTTAAAGGTTGTGAATATTTATAATGCTTATAATGACAGGGAAAGTTGCATCAGAAAATAAGAGTTGCGGAATATTTACCCTACTGTGTGTGAGCTGGCTTTACTGCCGTTTCTGTGAAAGGAGAAGCCAGAGAAAATGACCAGCCTTATCTAACATGCTGACACAATTTTTTTTAAAGCCTCATTCCTTTAAACTATTGTTTCTAATGGTGTAATAAATGGAAATCCATTGCCATAGTTGATTGCAGTGTTTTCTTGCTAAGAGGGATTCCATGATCAAATAATATTGGAAAACCCGAGTTCAATAAAGTTAAATAGGTGTTTAGTTTTATTTGATGTTGTTTTGGTTTGATTTTACTGCAGGGCTCCTCAGAGCCTTTAATATGCAAATGTGCATTGTGAAGCTAAGTAGAGTTTATCCGAAGCCTTTCCCAAATTTATTTTATGACAAAAGCTTCTCCACTTCAATTTTTCTTTTTCTTCTTTTTGGGGGAGTAGGGAAGAGGAGGAAGAAACACTTATGTAGAAGAAGCAACAAAATGGTTGAGAATATTAGTTCCCAAGAGACCTGCTCTGCCACTGACACAAGTAAGTTGGGTAACAAACAAACAAAACCAAAGGAAACCAAACCAAACCCAAAAAGAAACAAAAAAAAAGCAAAAAACCCCACCTAAAACAGAGCAGTTTCACTCCAAACTGATTCAAGCTTCTGGTTCCACCTTACCTCCAGAGACTCAAAGTCATGGAGTAACGACTCCGCATCAGTGCTTTTTTTAACTCCCCAGGTGATCACAAGGTACCGTCATGACTGGGGCCCATTGCCATAAGAGGAAATACACTATTTCTCTAGCACTGTAATTATAAATCTAAACATAAACTATGAAAAATAATTAAGGGCACTGGAATCAATAAGGCATAGGAAAAGTTACATTATAAAATTATTTCTTTAAATCATGGCTTGTTATATATGCATCATTAAATAATTACAGCAAAGGGTGGAAAAATAGCAAATTTACTCTTGGTTAAAAAAAAATTCTGCCTGAAATGAAGATGACATCTCGGAAACATTGTGAATAGCATTTGATCTACAAATTAAACACGTGATGTATTAATATACTTGTTATTGATAATATAACATGTACTTTTTATAATAATAAATTTTAAATAGCTGAGGAAAAGCTATTGAAAGCTAAGGATATAATGATTTGTGTCTATATAATCGAGGTAGGCTAGAAAATAAGGTTTTGGGTTAGATATGAAAATGATACCATATTTCATTATTAATAATCAACATATTGTACACTCTAATATCACACATATATATCTTGGATATCATTAATTACTTTTAATTACATATTTTATATAAATTATTATATATAAATGTATACCTGACTATATACACATATTTATGTGTTCATTCATTCTGTATAGAGATTCACCCCACGGCCATTATCATTAAATCATATATTATATTTCCCTTAATTTTCAGAAGAACCCTTGGAGGTAGATATTACTATTACCTATATTTTACAAATGAGAAAACTGTTCACAGTCATGAAGCTACTAAGTCAGACATAGTAGAAGTTTACTGCATATTTGGTGAACATATGCATAAAGAAATTCAATACTTAATGGTAGATATAGAGACAGACATGAATGAAAGCTCATCTGTACACTGAGTATAAGCCTTTACGTTTTTTAAAAAAATGTTTAAGTAATCTATACACACGGCATGGGGCTCAAACTCACGACCACTGAGCCAGGCAAGCATCCCCCCACCCCCCACCTCTCTTTTTAATTTTTATTTTTTTGAGTGTAAGCCTCTATCTTGTCTTAGAACCTTCTCTGCCAAAAGTCCTGTGAAAACCGAGGAAGAATCCATATATCCTTTCATTTGTTATATAGGTGTAGGTAGTACCTTAGTTCTTAAACAAGGAAGAATATTAAAATACAGATTCCATGGTCCAACTCCAAACTGAATTAACATCCTGCTAGTGAGACCTGGAATTTGTGTATTATTTATTTGTTTATTTATTTTTAATGTTTACTTATTTTTGAGAGAGAGAGAGAGACCACGGGGTGAGGGCAGAGAGAGAGAGAGAGACACAGAATCTGAAGCAGGCTCCAGGCTCTGAGCTGTCAGCACAGAGCCTGATGCAGGACTTGAACCCACGAACCAGGAGATCATGACCTGAACCAGTTGGACTCTTCACCGGCTGAACCACCTAGGCGCCCCTGGAATTTGTCTCCTTTTAAACAGCTTCTTAAGTAATTCATATGAGGTAATTAATAAGAATTGCAAGTATGAAATTTAATGTTTGGGTCTTACTGGTACTCCATAGGAAGGGCAAAGCAGCTGCATGGACAGAATGAATATGTTCCTAGTTAGTTTCCTTTCATAGAAGCTACGAGGTAGTAGTCATACCAGCAAGAAATGGTGATTTAAGTTTTGGGCTCTGACAGACAAAACTGTGCTGAGTCCCAGCTGTGCCATTGACCGAGTTTGTTATAGTGGGCAAGCCCCTTGATGCTTTAAAAGCGATATGCCATTTTGGTTCTGGCACCTGGGTGACTCAGTGGGTTAAGTGCCCAACTCTTGATTTTGGCTCACGTCATGATTTCAGGGTTCCTGACATCCAGTCCCATGCTGTGCTCTGTGCTGACAGCATGGAGGTTGCTTGAGATTCTCTCCCTCTCTCTCTCCCCCTTCCCTCCCCCCTCTCAAAACAAATAAACATTTAAAAAAGAAGCTATGTGCTTTTCTATAAAATGGAGATAAAGGAATGTCTTATCTCATAGGGGTTTTGCAGAGGCTTAAAAATGTGTTTCCTCCTGAAGGAAACAATGTCTGACACTTAATAAGCATACTATATATCTTACCATTATTGAAACATCAGACAGTGTTAGAGATCGAAAGGAGATAGAGCTCTGATTGGCAGTGTGTCTTGTTTTCCCAGATTTATTCATTTATCTTAAATGTTTCTTGTTCTGGAATAACTTTTTCTCCCTTCCCCCACCTGCACCCCCATTAAAACTCTGAGTAATCGCACCATTCTTAACAATGCCCTTTCCATGTAAGGGGAGAAAAAACTTTTAAAAAAATCTCTATGGAAAAAAAAATTCTGTTCTGTTTGTACTTAAAAATATGATAACTTGACTCTCACCCTCTGAGTCAATTCTAGAGTGTGTGTGCCATAAATAAACTGTTTTAGCTCAGGGATATTGAAAGTAAATATTCCGTACTCTTTGAAAATAAGAAATTTTGCAAATGCATGACAAGATTGGATTGTGTACCTAGTATTCATATAATGTACGATGCAAAATACAATTTGTAGACCTAGTTTTAAATTCAATTCTAATAAGGAAACCGATTTGACCTGTTGGGGGAAAAGTTGAAGCACTAATCCAATCACTAATCCAATCTTCATTGCCATAAAATGTAATTCCTGTCTATTTCTTTGGTACTAATGATGAGGCTAAATAACGTATATATTTGTATTTACATGTTCAGCGATCCTATGCTCTGTGCAGTGAGTGATGTTCTTCTGCCACTTGGTGGTGCCTGCCAGTTTCAGAATTTGTTTCTTGGTGGCACTTTAACACTAAGTACAAAGCAAGCTAAACAAAATCACAGCATTCCTATTGGAAAGGCTTTGCCTGAAACTGTTTAGTAATTTAAAGAACCTCTGTGCAAGTAACTGCATTTGTTAACCAGTCACAACCAGTAATTAACTCCTTTGGAGTTTTAAGTTACTTTGGGCAAAATGTCTTAGGAAGAGTACATATTAGTAGAAAGCATGCCAAAATTTTACTTAGCAGAGAATTCAATAACAGTTCTACTCTGCTAAGAGGTGCTGTAAAATTCTACTTATACAGCCAAGTACTGAATTCCTAGCAGGTCCCGTGTCATTATCATAATTACTGCATAAACACTTTTAAGGACTTTGCCTTTAGTTTTAAGCATGACTTATTTTCATAAGCCTGATTAGTTACCACACCAGCCTTGCTATGGAAAATGACATGTCCTCACTCTAAACTGGGAGTTGTTAAATCTTGATCTACATTAAGTGTATATTTATGTTGCCTTTTCTGCTGAAAGGGTGCAGCGAAAGACATCCCTGATTCCTTGTTTTTGCAATATCTGCTGGCAGCTGTAGCTAATGGGCATTCCGTTTCCTTAAAGAATTTAGCTGCGCTGTCTGGAAGCCGATTTTCTGATGCCTCCAACGTCTGGTCTAATTGATCTGTTTTAATGGAGTCTTTGTCGGTGAGAAGCGAGATGCCACCGACTAGAATGCTGGGATCTGCTACTTAATTGCTAGGAGTGAGAGACACTGAGGCTCAGAAATCTTTGGAAGTGGGCGAGGGTTGGGGGGTAATCTTGGGGCGGAGGCGGAGATGTAAGATAAAGGGATGGGTTTCACACAGGAAAAAAGATGAGATTTCTTTGAGGCTCTGAGGTGCTGCACGATCACATCTCTCAAAGGAGAAGTTAAAAAGCAAGGAAGTGGGAGGAGGTTGGAGGTTAAGGTACTTAAAAGGATAGCTCGGGCACAATTTGTTTTTCTGACGGTGCCTGCCAAAGATAGATAGTCCCTGCTTTCAAAGTGTACTGATGCCTCTTTTAAGTGATTGGGGATGGACGCTAATTGCCTGTGAGATACTATCAAACACGCTCTTCTAAATTCGGGGAACCAGAAGGAGAGGGGGAAAGGCGAGATTCTAAAAGAGAGAAACAGAGATGAGGGGAAAGAAAGAAAGAAAGAAAGAAAGGGAGGAAGGTTGGAAGGAAGGAAGGATGGAAGAAAGGAAGGAAGGGAAAAAAAAGAAAGGGAAGGAAGGAAGGGAGGAAGGAAGGAAGGAAGGAAGGGAGGTAAAAAGGAAGGTGGGAGGAGGCAGAGAAGAGAAAGAGGAAAGAAGGAGGGAGGGAGAGAGAAAGAGGGAGGGTGCTGCGAGAAAAAAAAAAAAAAGAAAAAAAAATCCTGAATCACTAAACAATCACACAGAAAAGAAAATTCTTCCTTGTAGGTCATCCAAAACACTGTGACCGCAATAACGACCCGGGTCACGACGGAAAAATCTTCCTCTCCATCCACGTCCCGGGAAGCTCTCGGTCCGGTTACTAGCGACTAAAATACCATTAGGCTAAAGAGTGTCTAACTGCGTGAAGAATGCAGCAGGCGGAAGGCGGGTCCCGCTACGCCTTTGCTCAGCGCCGGCTGGAGCGAAAGAAAGAAGGGCACCGAGCGAGATAGTCCAGTCGAGTTAGACCTTCTCGCCTCCCCGGGTCGCCGGCGATGGGGCGGAGAGATCCGCTAGAGCGCGCAGGGCCGCTCCCCGCGCCGCCCGAGTGAGCCGCTCTTCTGGGAAGCCGCTTCCCGGGGGCTGCGCCCGCAACCCACCCGTTGCTGCCGCGGAGGAGCCCTCCCCGCCTCTCCCCGACCACTTGTGCGGAGCCAATCTGACCTCCGGAACACACTTCCCCGCGCCTCCCGGGCAGCCGCACTAACACGCTCCCGGCTGGAGAGGAGCGAGTAACGAGAAGGCTCCAGAGTCTGGGCTCCCCGGGCTTCGTCGGAGCTGCAGGGGGCCAGGGAGGGGAGGGAGAGAGGGAGAGAGAAGGAAGAGGAGAGGGAGCCTGCAAGGCTGGCTGAGTCAGCTTGGCGAGCAGCCTCCGGGTCGCAGTCTCCGGGGGAAACTGCTGCTGCTTCCAGGCCGGCCAGAGCTGTTCTCACACCACCGCCTCTCACCCTCTCCTGGTCTCTGCCACCTCCCCAGAGAAAGGTTCCTGGGCTCGCGCGGCGATTTCCCCAGCTTGAATCCGGATACAGGCGGCGCGCTCCCGCACGCAGGAGCGCGGGGCGCCAGCAGGACACCCTCTCCTCTGGGCCCGCTCTCCCCTCTCTGCCCTGCTGCTCCCGCTTCTCCGCCACCTCAGCCCTCGCCGGCCGCAGCTCAGAGAGACGCCACCCAGCCGCGGCTGGCACTCGCAGCCCGGGGTCACGCACTGACGAGGGGAGCTAGATCGGGGAGCCCTAGACCGGACCCAAAGCTCAGGGGTGGGGGGGGGGTCGTGGGGCGGAAAGTGAAAGGGCAGGTGGTATATAAAGCTGTGAGAGTCGCCCACTCTGGAGCCCGCGCTTCTCCCCCGAGCCATCCCCGCCTAGCCGCACTCGGGCCAGCGCCTGGCGAGCTGGCCCATCTGTGGCATCCGCCGTCGCCTCCTCCTTGCACCTCCTCGCCGACCCCTCCCTCGCGGGACCTGCATCCCGCTCCGCCAATCAGCGCCCGCCTGCCTCTTCCCACGTGATCTCGGGCGGGCTAAGGACCTGCTGCTTCCCAAACGCCAGAGGGATGCGGGCGGCAGAGCGCGAGAGGCGGCTGCGGGGCTGTGGGGCGCTTTGACTCTCCTTCCACGCAGCCTCCTTGGACTCCTCTCCTCCGCCCTCCGGACTCCGGTCTCCTCGTGGTCCCCTGGCTTCCCAGATCCCCCTCCTTATGGCAGCAGCCCCCCGAGTCTCCGGCGCAGCTTCTCGGCGGACGACCCTCTCGCTCCCGGGGCTGGGCCGGGTCACTGGATGTTGCTGAAACTCCGGAGACCATGCGCGGGTTTGGCTGCTGCTTCCCCGTCGGGTGCCACTGCCGCCGCCGCCGCCTCTGCTGCCGCCGTCCGTGGGATGCCCAGTAGCCCGCTGCCCGGCCCCCGCGATCGCGTGTTCTTCGGAAGCCGTTTGCTACTGCAGAGTTGCGCGAACTAGTCATGGTGCTGTGGGAGTCCCCGCGGCAGTGCAGCAGCTGGACACTCTGCGAGGGCTTCTGCTGGCTGCTGCTGCTGCCGGTGATGCTACTCATCGTAGCCCGCCCGGTGAAGCTCGCGGCTTTCCCTACCTCCTTAAGTGACTGCCAAACGCCCACCGGTTGGAACTGCTCTGGTAAGTCCACAACCCCAGCGCCCGACCCCCTTCGGCCCCGCAGAGGGGACGCGTTTCCAGCGCATACCAAACCCACCTTAGTGCGTCTCCTCAGCCCCGTGCCTCTTACTGCCCCAAACCTCTCGGACGACCGACCTCCACCCCGAGGAGCACTGGGAACCTTCCAGGCCGCTGCGGAAGCTGGGGCGGGGGGGTGGGGGGGGGTGACGGGGTCTGGGGTGGGCAAAAAGTACACGTGTAGGAACCTTTTGCATCCTTGCCCTTGGAGCGGCGGATATTTTAAGAAATACTGGACGGGATGGTTTTGTGGATCCACCGAAATGAGCACCAGTCTTTGGGGGCTGGGGGGGGGGGGGGGGGGGGGGGGGGGGGGGGACTAAAACAGAACATTTCCATCATGAAAGGAAAAAGTCTGGCTAAAACGAGCGAGAAATAACTTTATGGGAAGGAACAAGCGAGAAAGCGATAAATCCAATAGTGACTGCAGGGGAATCACTGATTTCTGGCAAAAGTGCCATGGGGTGCCCTGGTCTTGCTTTCAAGATCAGGTCACACGGATTCTAAAGGAGCTTGGGGTTTAAGAGAATCATTATCTCTCTCTGTCTTCCCCTTTCTCTCTTCCTTTCCCTCTCCTCCGTCTCTTCCTCTCTCCCACATCCTCCTTCAAAGACGTGTTTTTGCAGCCCAGAGATGCTTCTCTCTTGCCTCCCCAAGCTCCTGATGGGGAAGGGAAGTTGAGAAAAGAATCAGTCGTCGGTCTCCCAGGCCTGGATGGGCATAGCCGAGGCAGGCAGGCTCCTGCGGGCGGGCGGAACCGACCCGGGCGGACGCGGACTCCATTTCTGGGCAAGCTTCCTCCGAGTGGGTCCGGCGCTCTTCTTGCTTGCCGGAGTCCCTTCAGAGTCTGAACGCGAGAGCTTGGCAGGCTTTGCTCAGCCGAAGCCTCCTAAGTACATAGGGCCCGAGGATGGGAGTTGCTGTACTCCGGGCTGGTTTTGCATTTCAGTGTGACAGCCCAGAGTATACCCGGGCGGGATTGTGGTGTGATTTCATTGGCATTTTAAATTGCATTCACATGCCTGGGTATTGTCCCCTAGGTCTGGTCTGTTCTAGTTTTAGCAAGCGTGCATGTAATTTTTCATCTTCTGTAAATATAATTCTGCTGTAGTTAAATCTGGCTCTGAACAAAGTGGCTTCCAGGGATGTATGTAAGCTGAAGTGTGTGTAACTTTGGAGAGGTGGGAATGGCCAACTGTAACTCATAGGATGAAAGAACATGTAGTCCTAGGTTGTTACTGCCATGAGGAACATTATCATGCATCATGATAGTTTGTGCTTTTTTTAGAGACAGGTTGAGATTTGCACCCTGTTAGATTTGGGTCAATAGATTGCCTTTGTTCTGTTTTCGGCAATTTCTAACTTTGGTATTTTTGTAAAATTTAGCATGTCTTCTTTAACTTATTCCTGGTTCATGGGCGCATGTATGTTATTTTTGAAAAGCTAAGTTCCAGTTTTCAGGTGTCTGATCACTTTTTTAGGTGCTTTATCATAGGGCTATGAAACAACCTGTGCTTGAAATGAATGGTCACAGCTTTGTAGACCAACATGCCTGGTTTGCTTCATCCCAAGTACAGTATCGCTTTAGGAAATAACTAACTTAAATGGGAAATTGAGGTTGGCAATCAAGAGATGTACTATGAGCCGGATATCTTAAGGAGATTTGCAGAGACTAAAGAGAATAAACTTGTTTTCAAGGCAGATTTTCAAGAACCTGGTACCCCCCTCCACCCTGTTAACTTAGAGGTGATCAATCTTCATTTGAGCCAGACAGACCATCACAGAAAACACTGTGCCTGTTTATCTTTATTATTGGGGCTTTGTTTCCTCTTTGTCTGGAGAAATTCCAAATAAGGGGTTGCTTCAGACCTTAAGGCAAAAGAATGATTAAGGATGGAAAAATGGTAAAATGACATTCAGAGACCATCAACAGCTTTTTTCTAAAATGTAGGCTTGTGGGGGGGGGGGGGTCATAAACTGTACTCTACTTAATGAGAAAAAAAAATAAGGAAGCTGGGGATCAAATTATAAACCTTCATTCACTGCTGCCAGTATTAACTCTGGCTAAAATAAAATAGCACAATCAAAAGAGAATATTAAAAGATAATTCACTAAAAAAGAATTGTGAAAAAAAAAGAAATGAATATTGATCACTTAACTAGATTTTGGAGGTTATCAGTAGAGAATGACCTTGCAGTACAGCTGTGGTTAATGGAATAAAAATTTAGAGCAATTCTTTTAAAGCTGCAAGATAGTGCTTTTGTTGTGGTTGTTTTTAAAATCTGTAACATCTTTAAATGACTGGAATATTTTCTTTAAATTTGAGGTTATGATGACAGAGAAAACGATCTCTTCCTCTGTGACACCAACACCTGTAAATTTGATGGGGAATGTTTAAGAATTGGAGACACTGTGACTTGCGTCTGTCAGTTCAAGGTAAGAAGTCTGATATTTGCATCTTCTTCTTCATTGATGAGACTACAAAGAAGGGATCTCCCTTTACAAACCATCACTTGGCAATTTATAGCTGTGCAAGCTAAGAGGAAAGCTGGCACCAAGCAAAAGTGTTGTCCTGCCAAGAGAGCCAACGGATGTCAAAAAGACATAGCTTTTTGGAGAAATGTGTATGCCAGAGTTATAAATGCCACTGGAGGTAGAAAGCTTCAGGTTGTTCCTTTGATGTGTCAGAAGCAAATTAGGTTTATGTGTCCCATCGAGCAAGAATTTTATAATTCAACAACTGCTGGGGATAGTAGCTACAACAATCAATGGATAAGAAGTGTAGATTTGTACTTTTGTTCTTTTTGATTGGGGCTGTCATTTCTTTTTTTTTATCGTACTGTTCTGTTTTAATGGCCTTGGGTTTTATGATCCTGGCAATCCAGTTAAGTTTTTAAATAAACTCCTTATTAGCGTGACTTCAGAACTACTGTGCTAGTTTTGGAAATCTTGGAACTTATTAATATATATCAACTTTTCATGGGTATCACGTTGAATTACAGCTGGATCTCCCAAGAACCCCAAAGAGTGCAAATAGCTGCAGGCTATTTTATGAATGTTAGGAAGATGGAGTTTGCCTCATGTTAAAAGAATAAATAAAATAATTTTTTTGTAAGTAGAATGGGAGACTGTAGCACTTGTATCATCAAAACTACATTATGCGTATCTATTGAAGATAGAACTCGTGTCATTATTACAGCCATCATCTACCAAATGCTTTATACCACGTAAATTATAAGCCCTCTTTTCTCTCAGAATGTTTATATAAGCATATGTACCCTCAACTACCACAGCTATTGTATTAATGTCTTATATTCACCTTTGAGTGTTGCTGAATTACTTTTGTAAGTACACATGAAATCTAACATAAGGTTCAACCAAGAACCTTTTGTGCAAAAACAAAACTATATAAGTGAGATCAGGTAAAACTTTTCCAAGACTGGGTAAGCAAAACTAAAAAAATAAGAAAAAAAATGTTACAGAACAAATGAAAACATTAAAGTGAAATTCAGGTCTAAAAACTTGTTATAGTATGCAATATTTAGAATTGTTGATGAAATTAAATATTTTGAATTGAATTCGACCTCCCAGTGAAAGAGATAAGGGAATTCAGATTTAAATATAGTTTGAATGGTTTGTAGATAAGTTAAAAGCTTCTTGCAAATTATTTTCTTCTTTCTAAGAAAAGCAATAAAACAACTAATATTTGCAAAGTGCACCACCTCCTGGTGGGTGAATATTGCTGTGACCACACTACAGTCTTTTAGACCATACTATAGTGTTAGAAACATATTTGTGCATATTTAATATGCACGTGACACGAACCTCTAAGGTCTCCAGCTGCACTGAACAATGTAATTATGTTTTTTCAATGAACTACATGGGAGAGGTAGAGCATGAAAACTCTCCAATTCATACTTTCCCCAAATGTTAACTCAGGGAAAAGTACATTTGGACAAATCAGTAATTAAAGGCCTAAAGGATTTTGTGGATTTTCCCCCTTACAGTTTTTGATTCCCATAAATTGGTCTTACTTGCATGACCCAGGGTAGGCATAAGAAGTGAATTCATGAAGAGTAGAAAATGAACCAAAAAGAACGTTCGTCAAAGGAAAAACCATAATTCTAACAAGATTTCGACAAGAGAAAAATAATGGAGTTCACAAAATTCTAAATGGGTGCATGCTACTACAAGGAAATGTATAGTTTTCTTATTAAAGAAACTGTATTCAGTTTTCAGGTTCCACAAAGGGTTTTGGTAAAACTTTTTATCAACAAAAATATTTGTGCTTTTCATGTTTTGGTCAGCCAGTTACATTTGTCATTAATTTAAATAATTGTTCAGTGGAATTGATTGGGGAGAGGGCAATGAAAACAAGTTTGAATAAGAAAATAAATGTGTTTTTTTAATGCCTATAGTATTTAAATTTACTACTAGATTTTACTGCTATAAGCTTATGCTTTGTGATAGATGTCAGTCTGTCAAGAGAAAATAAACATTCCCTTCATGGAAAATTTAGACTCTACACATACTAAGACTGTAGAGTGGCTGATTTAGGTTCAAGATCAAAGAAAATGCACAAGTTGTGCAAAGAATAATAAGATATTTTAGGCTAAGAGTATCTTGATTCATTCCTTTCTAGTACATTCCAATGAATTTGAGGTTTTGGGGTGTGTGTGTGTGTGTGTGTGTGTTTTCCCTCCATATAAGGGAGATGTCTTGATAATCTGTTTTCCTATATCCTAGTCTAAACTAGCTGAGGTTATCTACTCCTAGTCTCCTGTGTTTATGGATACAGTCACAAATTCTTTCATTCAAATTAGAATGTGAACGATGGTCATTCTGTCTGAGAGATAAATTTCAAAGGGAAGCGTGGGTGTGATCTGTAGTTTGCCAACTTGGATTATTATTGAAGCACTAAAGAGAACATATATTTGCCTTCACTTCTCTTAGATGATCTAAAATAAACATAGGGGCATCTGGGTGGCTCTGTTGGTCAAGCATCCAACTCTTGATCTCTGCTCAGGTCATGATCTCACTGTTTGTGAAATGGACCCCCCACATTGGGCTTTGTGCTGACAGCGTGGAGCCTACTTGGGGTTCTCCCTCTGCCTCCCTCCCTGTGCGCCTCTCCCCTGCTCCTGTGCGTGCTCTCTCTTTTCTCTCCCTCTCTCTCTCAAAATAAATAGATAAACATTTGAAAAATTAAATTAAATTAAATTAAAATTAAATTAAATAAACACATTCTACCCTTTACTTGTCACAACTGAGTGAGTTAATTGTTTTATCCTCCTTTTACCGATGAAGTGATTCAGGCCCATTACCATTATTAAGTGGTGATCTTAAAGTAAGAACCTAGGTCCTTTGGCACCAAATCCAATTATTTCCCAGGACATTATACATGCAAAAATACATGAAAATATCAGTAACAGCAACAACAATACCAAATTATTGTAGACAATTCAGTATCACAGGTAGTACACCTGAGTTTTTGGTGATGATATGAGTTCCAGAAATGGTCTGCAGCCTCATTTCTATCTAAATACCAGATGACATGCTGATAAATCTTCTGATAAACCAGTTGTGGAGAGGAAAATTTAGAGACAGTTGGATGGATGGATAGGTGGATGGAAGGAAGGAAGGATAAAGTAAGAAGAGAAGGAAGGAAAAAGGAAAGGAGGGAAGGAGGGAGGAAGGACCATATGCAGTTTTTCATAGATAGCACTGGCCATACAATGACCAATTATCAGTTTGTAATTCAAAAATATGATGAAGTTATGCTTTTCAGATATTATTTAACTCCTATATTAAATGTTTTCATTTGATAACCACGTTTTAGATCTGCAGTTCTTCCACTTACTAGGACTGCATAACAAATTGCCCAGAACTTAGTGACTTAAAAATAATGAACAAAACAGATGGACATAAGGGAAGGGAAACAAAAATAATATAAAGACAGGGAGGGGGATAAAACAAAAGAGACTCATAAATATGGAGAACAAACTGAGGGTCGCTGGAGGGGTTGTGGGGAGGGGGATGGGCTAAATGGGTAAGGGGCACTAGGGAATCTACTCCTGAAATCATTGTTGCACTATATGCTAACTAATTTGGATGTACATTTTTTTAAATAAAAAAATAAAATAAAATAAATAAAAAATAAAATAAAAAATGAACTTTTTTTTTTTTTCTCATGAATCTACAATTGGACAGGGCTTGATGGAAATATCTCATCTCTGCTTCCCTTGGCATTAGCCGAGGAAGGGAGAGAACTCAAAGGCTTGGTCCTGTACTCTCCTCAGGGCTCTCACTCATAAGTCTGACTATCAACTGGAGACCTGGGTCCTCAATGTGGATCTCTCTGTGTGTGTTAGTTTGGCCTACCTCATACCACAATGGCTGGGTATTAAGGGCAAGTGTCCAGAAAGAGAGAGAGAGCCAGACAGAAGCTGTATCCTTTAATGACCTAGCCTGAGAAGTCACACAGAGTCACTTTCACCATAGCCACAGGCTTGCCCACCCTTAAAGTCGTATTTTCTTTCATTTAAAGAAATGTGGTTACAGAGAAGAGAAAGTTGCTTATTGAATGATCAAAGGATTGGGACATGTGCAGGTTTTTTATCTTTTTTCTTTTTTGGAAGAAAAACATACCATATCCTAAGCCATTATTCTTAAGCCTTTGACAACTGGGAATATAACAAGAATTCACTTAACATCTGTGGAGTGCCTTCTACATGCCAGATTCCATGGAAAGTGCCAACAATCTAGAAAATGTAAGTTATACCTAGCTTCTAGATGCTGAAATCTCAGCTAAAAGAAATCTTCATTAACCAAATAAGCAATAAATCATATGAAAAAACTTCTCACATACATTTTTTGTTCATTTGTAGTAAAATGAATTCCATATATTCTAGAGTGTCAAGTCATTGAACCCACCAGTGTGATATGTAGCTACTTTCTTAAGCAATGTGGACACTTTGGAGCAAAACCATTCCACTGGAAAACACATATTTGGAAAACAAACTTAAGATTTTTACAACATCTTAAGAAAAATAGGATCACTGTTCCCCTGAGAGGAAGTTTGTACAACACATACATTTATGGGTCTAACCATCTGGGCCTGAGTCTTGTTTTTTTCCTCTTACCAGCCAACTATGTGGCCTTTAGCAAATCGCTTAACATCTGAATCTGTCCCTTCATCTGAAACTGAGCAGTATTATGATTACCACTAAAAAGTATTTCCAATAATTTGGCATATTTTAACATAGTACTTAGCCTATTTTTATGTACCAGGGTATCCTGTTTTCCTTTATTTCTTTAATTTTAGACACGTGTGTTTAGTATCAGCGTTAGACGGGGTGTCAGCTGTACTCAAAACAATACATACCATGAGAGACAAATAGTTAACGTTTCTTTTCCTACATGGATATTCCCAAGTATTTTAGAAACATGACTCTGTTAATCCTCCTAAATACCTTAGTTAACCACTTCAGATGGGGAAACCGAGCTATAAGCTTGTTAAATATTTAACTGTTGAGTGATGTCCACAAGGTGCTACACCAAGGCAGTGAGAGAAATTGGAGAAAGGACCAGACTTGGCACTCCTGAGGCTTAATGATTTAGAGTATGCTTCCTCCTTGCATTATTCATATTAATGAGTGCAAGTCGTGGTACTAAAGGCCAAAAACATCGTGCTGGTAATCTACAGTTGAGCTCTCTTCAGCTCCATACAAATCTCCCTTTTGGCTTGTGCATGGAACTTGGCAGCTCTGTTTTTAGCACTGTTCACATTTGGCTTACTGCGTCCTTCAGAAGTGGCATAGGAACACTTTATCAGTTTATTCCATATTTTAAGATGCGTATCAGCATTGTGTACTAGCACTTGTCAGAGATAATAAATACTTCCCACCCCTCACCCCCTGTCCGCTGACTACATCTGAGTATTCTGCAGAAGTAGATGAGAAAGATAAATAGAGAGGTTCCAGGGGTTGGAAAGAAGAAAATGTGGACCCAGAGTAATGTAAGCAGGTTTGAAGATGGAGATTAACAGGTAGCCAAGGACAAGAATGCCAGAACTTGAGCATGAGAAGCCAACTAGTCCAGCCATCACACTAATTTTGACTACCTTCTGCCTACTGAAAGTGTCAGCAAGACTATGTCACCAGTTGTTCACTTCTCTCTGATCTCTCCTCCATGTGCTCAGATACCATTTTAATGTCAGTGGTTCCTAATAAATCCTCCCAGGCCATGTTTCTGACATGAGCACCATTTATGTGGTACTACGTCAATTCTGCTCACTGGAAGATTGACCTATGGTAGGTCAATTCTGAGATGTAAGTTAAAAAATCCACATATGTTGGCGCACCTGGATGACTCAGTCAGTTAAGCATCTGACTTCCGCTCAGGTCATGATCTCACTGTTTGTGGGTTGGTTAAGGTCTGCACTGACAGTGCGGAACCTGCTTGGAATTCTGACTCTCCCTCTCTCTCTGCCCCTCCCCTGCTCTCTCTCTCTCTCTCTCTCTCTCTCTCTCTCTCTCTCTCAAAAATATAAAAACATTTTGAAAAATGCGTATATATTTTAGAAAGCTTGTGGAAGGCAGCCCTTATATAGGTTATCACCTGATCAGAAGTGAATACCTATTTAAATATCCTCATTAGTAAAAGGTTCTAATCAAGTTTAAATATAATCACATAGGATAGGGGTGCCCGGGTGGCTCAGTCGCTTAAGTATCCGACTTTGGCTCAGGTCATGATCTTGCGGTCCGTGAGGTCGAGCCCCGAGTCGGGCTCTGTGCTGACAGCCTAGAGCCTGGAGCCTGCTTTGGATTCTATGTCACCCTCTCTCTCCCTTTCTCTCTCTTTCTCTCAAAAATAAATAAACATTAAAAAAAAATCATTAAAAAATATAATCACATAGACAGACTGAGTCTGGGAGCCAACAGTATAACTGTGAAAAGGAATTACTGCATAGAGAGCTTCCAGAATATGTAGATTAGAAATTGTAGAAGTGCAGATTTCTAAAATATGTCATATTTAAAATATTTAAATGATTTTAATCACATGTAAGTAATTTCTAAATAGATGTGATTTAATACCTAAATCATCATGTTAGCAATTATGGAGATCATAATATGAGTGTCATACAATTTGGACTTACTATTGGGAGAAAAGTGTATCACTATTAATAAGTTCTATTTTAGTTTTTCAGTAACAGATACAGAGCAAGACTCATAAAATAAGACTTTTCATTTCAGAGAACATTGATTTATCTCATTTTATTTATAAATTACTAGGGTGATTAAACCATTGTTACATAAACAAAAAGAGCAAGAGTTAAATGGTTGATTGAGAGGGAGAAAGTACAGATATTCTAAGAAAATAGAGTAAAAAAATAAATTTCAGTTTTTTTATTATAAGATCGTAACCTTACTGAAAATCTGTTCTTTTTTTTTGGCATAAATCTTTGAGTCGAATTTAACTTATGATAGCGTTTCAGGTTTATTATCATATACATTAAAACTTTCCTAGCCACCTCACCAGATCATTGGTTAATTTTGTATGTACAAAATTATGTATGTACTTACAGCCATGAGAAATCCAAATCTTTTAGTAAGAACTAGAAACAGAAGAGTGTTTTCACATGCATATGTATGTATGATTTGCTTTACTTAGTTTTTAGCATGGTGGATATTTATAAGTAATCATCGTGGTTATTATGTTTGTTACAATTAAACAGTGAAGCATCAGTAGTAGTAATCATGAGATAATCACATCTCTAGTGTAATTAGCAGGTATAGGACACAGCCAAATATCTCTAATGCCTTAGAGTGTGATTATATTACAATGAGTATACCCTGTAGGTTGCCTCATTTACATTGTAAAATGTGTACTTTTTTGTAATGAGGTTGTTTTAAAAATGAACTTTTCTTTTTATGAAATATATATCAATAGTCATACTTTTCAATAATCAATCAAGTTTACATATGTATGTTTTACATACTTATCAGTAAACTTTTCTTCAATAGTTATCGATTTTTCCCTTGTATTCCATTTGCTGTTTTTTTTCTTGCACTATATCTGTCCATATCTGATGATCTAAAGATACATGACAAATGAATTAGTAATCCAAATGTCTTACCCAAATATTTAGAAATGTGTGAAGATTAAAATTCAACAGAGAAAAAACATAGTAAGGCGTAACTGACTTCATTCGTATTGCAGCTATATACTTCTGCTCCAAACACGGATAGGCATTACTTATTTTTAATAACGTGAATGTTGTAGCGTGTTTTGATTCTTTCCACCAAGCCAGATGGACATATATCTGAAAAGCAGTATTAAATAATGTTGATACATTTTTTGCAATATCTTTGTACAATTGCTTGTCCAATCACTTCGTTGGAATTACCTGATCAATTCAGAAGCTTTTTTTCTCCCCCTTGCCCCCCATCTGAATCAAATGACTGATTGGCCCGACTTGACATTACTTTTGTGTATCTTTGAATGATGCCCTTGTAAGGTCAGAGACTTAATGGAAATGATGGGGATTACTGAAAATGAAAACAAGTACTTTCTTTTGCAAATGATTATTTCTGTTCAAGGTCTCAAAGGTATGCAGACTCCAGTAGTAACCATATGCTTATATCTGTGTGTTCCCCAGTGCAACAGTGACTATGTGCCTGTGTGTGGCTCCAATGGAGAGAGTTACCAGAATGAGTGCTACCTGCGACAGGCTGCATGCAAACAGCAGAGTGAGATACTTGTGGTGTCTGAAGGATCATGTGCCACAGGTATGTATATGATCCTAAAGACTCCCGAGACCTTTGGGAACCTTTGCTTTTCCTGTTATGTTATCTCCAGATAAATCATTCAGACTCTATACTGGCTGGATAAGCCTCTTATTCTTTTGCACAAGGCATGCATTATTCTTATTTTTGCCTCGTTTACATTCCGAATCACTTATGGAAGAAAGAGAAAATCTACCATAAGGATGTTGATTTTAATACATATGTTATTTAATGAAGTGCAGACAGTTGAATAATATAATTAGAGCTGTAGATTTACTGCCTATGTGCCAAATATAGAGAAACTTATCTAAGCACGGATAAAGTTGGTTTGTTTGTTTTGAACAATAGCGTCATCTGCCAGAGGGCAGTTTTGCAGATCTGGGTTTAAAAGTGAAAGTTTGGGTAACCTCAGCAGCACTAGAAAATATGAGCTTCCTTCAAAAGTGAAAATACAGAATCGTGCCAGGAAAAGTCTATTTTAATGGAAAGATAACAACTATTGGGTAGATCACACGTATTTTGTAGATAACTGGTGTTTTTCTATTCTGGGGAACTTTGTACAAAGTCATGTGTATGATGGTTGGGTCAGGATGGTAAATGAGCAAGGAGAAAGTCTTGTATTCTTTAAAAGATTATCTTAAGTCTGTTGATGGCTAGTAATTGATTGTGTTCCACATTGTACCAGTGACTAGTAAAGTTCCTAAAAACTAGCAGAAGAGAATGATATTATTACTCACAGATGATGATGTAGGCTTTTTTGTTTTGGTTTTGGTTTTTAAGTAATCATTTCTGTTATATGATTCTTTGCCTCATTATGTGAACGTCCTTCCTGGTGCCCCACTTGCCTCTTATTTGCTAGAGCAAATAGATCATTGCCACTTCATCTAAGAAGTAACGGATGAAAATGACAGCAACATGTGAGAGGCATTGGACTTGCTTCCCCAGTAGGGAGGAAGGAGGGCCAGCATGGTACTATCATAGTAGAGATGGGGGAAACAGAAAGAAAGACAGGGAGCAAACCAAATATGAAAAATCAATCTGCCATACCTATGGAGAAAATTTAAAGTGATATGTTAAGACGAATCAAATAGGGGGGAAAAAATGGAACCTCTGACTCTTAGAAGCCAAGAATGTTGGAAGCAAATACCAGAGAGTACTGAGAAAAGGGTTTATCTGTTCAAGATCATTTAGCTTATCAGTCTGTCTCTGACTAGCCAAATGAGAGTCAGTGGGCAGTTATAATAAAGAATCATTAAGTTATGGTATGGCTAGGAACATTTGGTGCCAAAATCTTTCTTTCTTACTTGCCAACCTCCAACTTCTTGTAGGCTCAGGCAAGCACATTCTCCTGATTCACACAAATCTTTACATTCTAGTTCCTAATGTATTGTTTATACTATGAAAATAAAGAGTGAGCCAAGTAGAAAATTTAATCGCAATTGAGTAATCCATACCTACCTGATTCGCATACTTAGATTTCTGTAGGATTTAATTAGTAAGCCAATCTTGCTGAATGTTTCCCATTGACTTAAAAACCTAAAAGGTTTTTGATCTGAATAATGATGGAGGGACCAAAGTAATTTTGATTAACCAGGTCTGACTGTAAATAAATTAGAGTTCTGACTTTTGATCTAAAAGAAATTTTCCTTCTTTGTAGATTTTCCATTTATTTTTAAAATGCTATTTGACACTGAATAGAGATGGCAAGTTGTGATCTCTAGGAATAAAAGGCAGTAGAAGATATAACTTTATTATATTTCATTGAACCTACAAATCTTTTTTTTTTTTTGTCCAAAAAATGGTTTCCTATTAGGCAGTCTGCTCAATAGTCTCACTCTCAATTTTTTGTGTTATAAGAAGTGCATTGGCTAGGAGTTCAAATTTTCAAGTTCAACAGCATGACTTCTTAGGTGTTTTTGTCTCATCAGTAAGGATTTAGTAGACTACTTGTCTCTGGTTTGCCAAGATGGCTTATTTTATATTAGAGAAGCCTCAAAACTTTCCATCACTATTTCATAATGATGCCATGGGCCTGTGGTTATTTTTTCCATCTACTCCTCCTTTCTTCCCTACTTACTTGGTTTGGGTCTAATAAAACAAAAATTGTCTTAAAGATCATGTCCCTTGACTTTTTAGGAAGATACATGGGAAATACAAGCCAATATACTGCTGCCATTTTTTTCTTTTCCCAAACCATGTGTATTTATTAGAAAACCTGTAAATGAATAGGCAAGATGTTTACTCAAAACCTTAATTTTTATGTTCCAGGCACAGTGATAAGCATTTAAAACATGCTATTGTGTAGTAAGCCTCAAAACAACCCAACGACATAGACATTACTACACTCATTGAATAGAGGACAAATAAGCTTAAGAAGGTTACATAACATTCCTTATGCTATCAAATGAGTAATGTTTGGAGATTTGAATCTATAAGCTTTTACATATTTCCTCTTATGTGACTATAAGGATAAAAAACCGAATAAGACATGGTTCTTGATTTTAAAAAGTTTACAGTCTTCAGAAGAAACAAGAAGCTGTACACATTTAACTAAAACATATAGAATATATTTGTGTTATAATATAACAACCTGTTAGGCTCTGATAGTTATAAGTAATACTGAATTAAGCTTTAAAATTAATTCAAATAAATTTACTTCAGATTTTAGCTGTGAAAGTATGTAAACATTGACCATTCAAGCACTGTCCTATCCAAAAGTGATGGGGCCATGAGTTCTGATTGTCAGTTCAGTTGACAGCACTATTCTACTATGGAGATGAATACATCAGCCTTTGTTGATCTGTTACCATTAAACAGAGAAGGCATATGATTAAAATCCTTACTTGGTCATACATTTAGTAAGAAGGGTTTTTCTTATAAATTGTTTTACCAGTTAGCTTGCCTTAAGGAAAGACTCTGCTGGGCTAAAGACACAAGTTAATAAATGACTTGGCTTTCTGACTTCATACAGTGTTAGACTATGAATTTAGTGAATATGAGTCTCCACCAAGGCTGATTATTTAAACTACTACTCCTTCAGAAGTGCCATTTGATATCGTTCTTGAATCATTGAGATTTCCGTGTGAGATGAGGGCATTTCAGACAAAGAATACCAGTATTAGTCTTAATCCCCAGTATTAACATTAAAAATACATAACCAAATGTATTTAGAATGAAAAGAAGTGGAGGGCCTTGGTGGCTCAGTCGGTTAAGCGTCCCACTTTGTCTCAGGTCACGATCTTCCCGTATTTGAGTTCAAGTGCACGTTGGGCTCTGTGCTGACAGCTCAGCTCAGAGCCTGGAGCCTGCTTTGGGTTCTGTGTCTCCCTTTCTCTCTGCCCTTCCCCTGCTTGTACTCTGTGTCTCTCTCTCTCTCAAAAATAAGTAAACATTAAAAAAAATTTTTTTAGAATGAAAAGAGTGGAGAGGCAAAAGGAAGATGATGTCCACATTTAAGAGATAGAACCAGATGGAAACTCAATGGTCTTGACTCCCACCTAGAAAACTGACTGTCCCTTGGAACTGAGTTGTCAGAAATTGACACCTTTGATCAACTGTAATTATGTAGGAGGGAGGGGAGATGGAGAAAGAGAAATGTCGAAGGCAGGGTATCATTTTTTTTTTTCCTGCCAGCATCACTTAGGGTGTATCCAATTTTAAGCACAAAGACAAAAGTCACTCCTCTATTGATTTTAAAAACAAAGGATGAAGTTGGTGGCAGGATGAAGTTGGTGGCAGATAAACTCATCCACAATTGTGGTATTTGGAAAACATATTAGCAATTACATGAAAAAATAATCATCTATAAACTGTTTTTTTTCTTTTTGTGTATATGTGATGTATAATAATATGCCTTAATTATGAGTTTATTTGCCACATGTCTTAGCCTGTTTAATTTCTGAATCTCACTCTTATAAGCATTTTGTTTTCCTTTTTTTTTTTTTTTTTTTTTTTTTTTCAGTTAATGGCACCAAATTCATCCTGGTTAAAATAAAAATATGAGAGATTTAACATAGTCCATTTTAGGAATTGTATCAAAGCTAAATAATAGTTTTTCTTACAAAGTTTAAGAATGAAAATAATACAGGGGCGCCTGGGTGGCTCAGTCGGTTGGGCGGCCGACTTCGGCTCAGGTCATGATCTTGCGGTCCGTGAGTTCTAGCCCCGCGTCGGGCTCTGTGCTGACAGCTCAGAGCCTGGAGCCTGCTTCGTATTCTGTGTCTCCCTCTCTCTGACCCTCCCTTGTTCATGCTCTGTCTCTCCCTGTCTCAAAAATGAATAAACATTAAAAAAAAAAAAAAAGAATGAAAATAATACAGAATTTATTTTATAAGTTATATTATACAAATTAAATTAAATTGATGTGAATATATATTTTCAGGTTAAATATTAGTAATTTTCTCCATTATATGATTGTTTTAATGAAGAAAGTAAACATGAACTAAATAAAGTCATAAGTAGTTTTTGAATATGTTTTCAAACAAAAATAAAGTATTTCTTTTTCCCCCAGATGCAGGATCAGGATCTGGAGATGGCGGTAAGAGTTACCTTTTTATATATTTGAAGACTTACCTGTAGATATTATTTATGGGTATTAACTTATGTGTTTGCCATTACAGATGTCTGATACAAATTCACCTTTTTCATTTTAGGAAAAGGGAAAACAAAGTATCATTCTACTTATTACATAAATGTGTATACATGCAAATATTTTGATATATTTATGAATCATACTTAAGAACGTCTCATCTAATCTTTCTTGTTCATTCGTTTGTGCCTGAGTTATCTTTAAGAGAGATATGCATTTCAAAAATTCCTAAAGGAAGCCTCCAAGAACATTTAGCAGGGCAGAAAGAACTCATGAGGAAATTACTTAAATATTGAGATTTTAAAATATATAATATTGCCCTAAAATACCAGGTATTGGTATTAACACATACATAACTATCATGTAAACAAGATCTTACCTATCACATCAATAATTTGAAACTGAAGGAGCTTTAGTTCATAAAAAAAGGTAAAAAAGGTAAACAAAATATAAGCCCATGAAAATAAGATATTAGGTTTACTTCTTTGGCTAAATTAATCTCTATTATTTTTACTAATGTAAGACGTGTTTTCATTATTAAATTATGTGTTTAAGGAAGTATGCAAAAGAGAGGTGGAAACTTTTAAATTTGATCTGATGTCAAATAAGCCTTTATTTATGAATTGAATATTCATTGTAAATATCCCAAAATGTTTTTTCAAATGAAATCCAAACAAAATTCCACCTTTATGCACAACAAGAAAAAAAAAAAGGTATAATTTCAATAAGAATAATAAAAAGAGAATGTATAAAAACATACATTCTTGAGGCCTTGCTTAAGCTGTATAAAATGATCAAATGTATGATTCCAAGTCAATTTTAGTGTTTAAATGCAGAATTTGATGAAAGATAAAGAAAAGAAGGCCTTGGGTTCAAGAAAGATCTAACTTATCACAGTGTCTAGTTTGGGTAATACTTCAAAGATTTATCAAGTTGCTTTATGTAATGAGTCTTATTAGTTTAAGTACTACCCAGAGAACACAATTACAGCAAAATATTGGAGAGCACTTTTTCCCATAAAGGCTAAAACTGAACAGAAGTCAAGATTTAGTACCATGAGAGCGTTAAGATGTATTTAATGTCACATGACATTGAACAGTCATTTGATGTTAAGACAGTCTCTCACTACTTCTAAGAAATTGTTTTCCTGCCAGCCCCTCTGGCTGATTAATATAGTGTTCCTAAGAAAGCTTCTCTAATTATTTGGAAAGAAGAGCTTAGAACAACTTAAATGGTAAAGAAAAAAAAGAAAGGAAAAAGTTGCTTGAGTAGATATTTCACCATTAGAATATTAAAGAATTAATCAGTTTTAAAAGTGTTGCTTTTGGAAGGAAGTAGTTCGTATGCAAAATTCTGTTTATTTCCCAGCTATATTTAGTCTTTATATATAGATTACCTACTTTTGCAGATAATTACGTTGAGTTTCGACTGTTCCACTGTTCACGCAACAAGTCTTGTTAATTTTTTAACATCTTTAAAAACAACAAACTTGGGACGCCTGGTTGGCTCAGTCGGTTAAGTGGCTGACTGCAGTTCAAGTCATGATCTTGTGGGGTCCATGAGTTCTAGCCCGCGTTGGGCTCTGTGTTGACAGCTCGGAGCCTGGAGCCTGCTTCAGACTCTGTGACTCCCACGTCTCTGCCCCTCCCCCAATCACACTCTGTCTCTCAAAAATGAATAAATGTTAAGAAAAAATTTAAAAACAAAAACTGGACCACAGAAAATCTTCATTGGTCTTTCTTTTAAAATGCCACAATATACTTTTTTCCATTTGAGTCCCCTATCGTATCACACATCATTTCTTCATTTTAATTTATTTCTTAAGAAGACATGGTTTATGTTTCTGATGGTGGATTCCAGCTTTCATTCATTGTAATTAGCTCATGCATGTGGAAGTGAGGTCGACATCACTCTTCCCTGTTTCAGTCCGTATTGAGATCTTTGGTTCAGTGCGTTATACAGTGATCTAAATAAGGTAGTATGTTTTAGGAAATAATTTCGATGCCGTGAATATGATGTTTATAACTTGAATTTTGTACATTCTTTAGAAACCACTCTCCTTTTCTTATTTTCACCTCCTTTTTGCTTTTTACTATTCCTTTCAATTATTTGTGCTTTATAGTAACTTTGAGGAAAAAAAAAACAAAGCAACTTCTTAAAAGATAATTGTTTTATAAAAAGGAAAGGACATATAACCCATTTAATTGTGAGTTGTACTCTTTTTTTCAATAGTTGTTGTTCTGAAAGTTGTGGTATTGAGTATTTACTCTGTGAAAACTATTTTTTTAAATCAAAGACCAAACATTTTTTTAAACTAAATTACTTTTTTTTCCTAGTCTTTGTCTTACTTTGCTCTGAAATACTAATAGTTTTAATTTTCTTTAATTTTTTTACTCTACTACAAGGTACCAAAAAACCTGAGTTAATTAAACCTAAAGACCTAGTTTAGGGTAACCTGAACAATTCCAATCCACATATCCATTGGATTGTACATAAAATATATTTGATTCACTACCCCTGCTATTAAAGAAGATAGTCTTGCCTCTGTATTCTGTCAGAGTTCCTGTTACCAAGCATCAAAGGAGCCAGAATCCGTTTCCTTTGAATTAACCAGAAGTGATTAAATTACCTGTGATTGTTTGGTTAATCCATCAATCCTAGCTAGTGATTGTTCTAACAGGTCTCCATAGGATATATTCTCAATAATGTGTATTTAGTTAATAATTGGGACATATTTGCAAGCACTTTGTATGGTTAATGGTTATTTTTCTAATTTCTTTTAACAAAAGCTAATATAATTCCCACCTGGAATGCATTGATCTGAATAGAGAAGTGAACAGATTTATTTGCAAAAACACGTTGTATGTGTAGCTATTATAAATGATATCATGAAACCTCCAAATCCAAAATCACTTCAAAATACATAAATTTTTATTTTTTTAAGATTTTCCTGTATTTTTTAAATTAATGAATTTTATATTAGCAATGAAGGTTAGAACTAATTATCTTAAAATAATTTAAGTTTAACCCATTTGCACAAGGGCATATCTGTCATTTACTACATTTGAGGGAACATTTTTACCACAATATGAAAGCGATATAAAGGTTTCATGACGTTAGTATATATTTTATAGGGAATTTTGAAAATTTTAACTATTGATCTATTTATTCAGATGAAACAGTTCAAAGGGCTAACTTTACTTAGGTAAAACATGTTTACTAATCTCCAACATGATCTGCAAATATGCGTTCATTTATAAAAGTAACTTACAGTGTAATAGGAAACACTGCATACAAATCTTAAAGGTTGGGTTTTCCCATGCCAGTGACTGTGTCCTTTTAGGGTTCAAGAAAACTGACTAATGCAAGGAATAATTTTGTATTATTTGTTTTAAACATAAGACTTGCTGCTTATGGAATTCTGTTTTCAGACAAAAAGTTGGAAATGCATCTACCTCAAATACCCTTTTTGGATAGTCTCACACTTGAAAAAAAAAATCAGGATAAACTACAATTAACTATAAATGTGTCCTATAGGAAGGTAATGTGTGGTAACGTGTGGACCAAAGTCCAAAGAATTTAAGAACATAGCTGAAAGAAAAGGGTTGGCGTTTCAAGTACTTATATATATGGAGATTTAATGTTGTAAATAAGAAAACGGGTGTGTGTAGGAGGGATAATAACATCTTATCCTCCCACAGACTTCCTTAAGCAACAAATACTGCAGTAAGAAAAAAAGTATTAAAGAAACCTCCTCTTAAAATCCAGGGGTGTGTGGGTGGTTAAAGAATAATTTTTAACCCCTGCTTTTCTCTCAAAGCCTTTTAGTCCTATTATAAAGACAAAGCCATGAATATTTTCCTTTATTCTCTTAAAAATATTTCTGGATTTACTGGATTTTTGATAGATTTCTAGAAATAAAAAATAATTCTGGTGAAATTGTTTTTTAACTGGTTAAAAATATTTTAACTATTAAAAGAATTATAAATGTATTATCCTGCTATAGGTCTTGAAAACTCCACAAGTCAATTTTAATAACATCTTACGGGAAGTTGTATGATAATATCTGTAGAAATCAAATGTTTCTAAGGTTAGATACAATTGGGTATATTTTCATTTTGTGAGGTAAAATGAAGCACTGGGCCTATTTATACAACTTATATAATTACCTAGCTTCAAAAAAATTAGTTAATAGATGGATATCAGATATGTATAGTAACAAATCAAGTTTACATCCATGACTAGTATCAAGACTGATTTTTAATATCCAGGCAATTGTTGAGATAACTTTACTGTATGAAACCAGTTATGATATATTTTTATTTAATGTAAAGTTGCCCTGTGAAAATTAACTTTGTATGGTATTACTCAGATGTCTAAAATTAGGATGTTTACTTTATATAAATTTTGGGTTGAACAAGAGGTGTTTACAGTGCAACAAATTTTAGACCCTAGGCTGCTATTTCTGATTAATGTGGATTGCCAAAAATGGGGAAACAGTATTGTAAGAAGTTTGAGAACTTAAAAATTGTTTTTTAAAAATCGTTATGTTTCTAATATGAATTTGAGGATACTCAGGAATTTAGTTGAATTGAACAAGCCTGACAGAACCTAGGAATTGTGGCAAGGTTTCTGCAGCTGTAACAATGAATATGACACAGTTTGTTTTTTTTTTTTTTTTTTTTTTTTTTACTCAAAAGGAGATTACATGTAAATTCTCTTCTTAGCACACAATGGGAAAAATTATGATTCTAATTATCAAAAGAAAAATAATTCCCTGCAGAAATAAAATGTTAAATATACTGTAAATAACGAGGAGTTGAATATTCATTCCATAAAATGTTCTTGTGTAAGGCGAAGAAATTTTTCTCTTCTGTGTTCCTGTACACATTCCCTTTCCTGACCTCGATTTGTGTCTTCTCTACTTCACTGTCATGGTCAAGTTCCAGCAAACACAATATGCCTCACCATGCATTTTCTCCATGACAGCCAAAATCTGACGGGCATCACTTGTAAGCAGCTTCAGCTTAAATACTGATTCAATAAAGAAATTCTACCATGTATGCAAGGGCTGAGATTCTTTCAGGGCAATACACAGGGGGAGAAAGTGGAAACTTGCCTCACTTTAGCTGCCCTATGCCTGAGAGCTGCTCTTTTGCCTGGAGATGGGCGTATAGCCATCTGAACTGCAACTGAAATCTTATCCCAGCTTTTCCTGGGCTGCAATCCATTGTGCTTTCCCTTCATCTCAAAGAAAAGCAATATTGCAATGGAGTAATGAAATAGAGGTAGAATGAATGAGGAACACGTAATGGATAATAAAATTGGAAAAAATACGGAAAGCAAACAGAAGAAGGGAACAAAGTGAGAATGATGGAAAATGAAAAAGGAGAAAGGAACCTTTGTTATCAACTTGGCTATACTTTGTTTTCAACCTGATTACCATCTTAAACATAAAAATAACTTTTCACCCCAGTAGAATAGTAAGAGTTGTCTGAATTTCTAGAGAAGATTGCTTGAGAATGTGAAATGGATGGTACCAACTTTTGTCTGAATCATCTGTATGGGTTAAAAAAAAAAAAAACTAGGAAAAGAAATGCAGTCATTGTGTGTAGGGTGATAGAAATGCTTTGGATTACAAATCAGAAGATATGTATTCTAAATTTTTAATTGGCTCGAAGGCTGCCTATTTGATTTTTACCCTCATCTCCTTGGAGAATCATTTATCTTATCAGTAAAAGAGAATAATATCTACTTATAGGAAAGATGATTATAACAAACTAATGCAAGGAACTTTGAACTCCAAAAAATTAAAAATGAAATTAAAAGAATATATATTACCTTTGCTCTTTATTCCCATTTATTCTAAGAATATAATTTCTCTGAAGAGTTTAATTAGAAGTTTGAATCTTTTAATCAGTTATTTTTAAATCCACGGTTTAAAGTATTGATGCTGAGATAATGAGAAGAACCCCACGAATCCCATCACAGTTTTCAGTATTTGGAAGAGGCAGCTTGCTCCATACCTTCAGGGGAAGTAAAATTAGGGTTGATGTCAGAGGAACTGGACTTACGCAAGATAGACAAGAAATGAGGAATAATGTTTAAAATTTCAGAACAGTAAATAATTGCTCTTGAAACTAAAATGGCAGGCATATTGCCTCCACAGAAAACCAAAAAAGAAGAAATGAGATTGATTCACAATATAAAGAATTCAGTACACTTACAAGGAAGAATGTACATTAGAGTTCCAAGCATTGAGAAGTTTTTCCAAGACTTGAGCTTCTTAGAAATTCTTTTAAAATAGGTGGAAAGATTTGATTATAGTTCCACTTGATATTAGAGCATACTTAGATAAATCTTTAAGGATGCTGATACTTAATACATAATTATTTGGGTTTTTTAAATTTATTTTTTATTTATTTTGAGAGAGAGGATGTCTGAGCAGGGGAGGGAGAGAGGGAGAGAGAATCCCAGTCAGGCTCCATGGTGTCAGCACAGAGCCCGATGTAGGGCTCAATCTCACGGACTGGGAGATCATGACCTGAGTCAAAATCAGGAGTCTGAGGCTTAACTGACTGAGCCACCCAGGTGCCCTTATAATTATTTGTAAAACATTCCATGGTTTGTAAAAAGCACTAAAATAACATTAATTTATTTATCCACAATAATAGCCTTTGGATGTGTGAATGATGACCATGAAGGATAAACAGCTTATCCTCAAACCCAAAAACGGTGCATATGATAACCAAGTCAGTCCTTGAACTCCAAGAATGAAGGAAACTATAGTGGCACAACTATACCTCTTGCGGTAGCTGTTTATAACAACTACACCAGACCCCATATTCTGTGGTTTATGTAAATCATAAATGCTATCAATACTCATATATGATTTCATTATCCCATCTTCTTACTCCCTTCTCACTCCCATTTTTATTTCTGAATTCATCTGTTCTATTCAGTGTAGTACCCAAACGACTATGGGTTTTTGTTGTCTGTTATCTAAGTTAATCATACTCCAAGTCCATGGCACATTATGATTGCCACTTATTCTCCTCTATTCATTTTCTCCTTCATCCCCCATCCCTAATCCCATTCCTTTTTGTCCCCTAAGTATTCACTGTAAGGTATTCAGTATACTTTAAATTACTGTTGGTGGTAGGGGGCAGTATGGATATTTGTGTAGCAGCAGGAAGTAATGATTAAAAACACAGGTTCTGGGGTTGCCTGCATGGCTCAGTTGGTTAAGCGTTCAATCCTTGATTTCAGCTCAGGTCATGATCTCATGGTTCATGAGTTCAAGCCCCGTGTCAGGCTGTACACTGACAGCACGGAGCCTGCTTGGGATTCTCTCTCTCTCTTTCTGTCTGCCCCTCCAGTGCTTATGCTCTCTCTCTCTTTCTCTCTCTCAAAATAAATAAATAAACATTAAAAAGAATACATACATACATACATACATACACACACAGGTTCTGGATTTAGGGTCTGTAGGTTTGATCCCATCTCCACCACTTTCTAGCATTGTGACCATGGGCAGGTTACTTAGACTCTGTTTTTAGTTTCTTCATCTGTGATCCTGGCAGGGTTTCCGAAGAAGTAGACCTTGAGGTTGAGATCTGTGCATTCAAAGTTTACTGAGTAGTAGTCTCAGGATCAACATCTGTGCAAGGGAGGAAAGTAGGACTGGGCAGAGGGAGAAGCTGAACTGGTGCAGTTTAAAAAAAGCCACAGCAATGTTCCTACAGAGCTCTTAAGATGGGAGGGCCCCTATTAATTGTACTGAATCACAACAAATGGGGCTGACCTTCACATCCCTCCATTGATACCCACTGATGTGGGCAACCCCAAAGAAGGAGTGTTGCCTTGGGCCAGGTGGCTCTCTTCTTCTGCACAATAGACCAGGAAAGAGACTCGGCAATGAGCTGTCTGTATGCAACACTCCCCAATAGCTGAGAAGGGGAAAATGTGAATATTGCACCCTGGCCTCCTTTATGATCTTTAAAATTTAAAACAAAGGGAAAAAACAGGCAAAATTTTTGATCTCGTAGAGCTTATTTCTTGTGAAGAGACCCAAACAGTAAACAAATAAACAAGGGAAAATATAGATTGTCACATGGTAATGACTTCTGTGTAGAGGGAAAAATGGGATAAGGAAAGGTTGGGGGAGGGGTGCTGCTAATTAGCACGGGATGATCCCGAAGGGCTGGACAAAGATAAGGAGGAAATGAAGGAGCAAACCGTGCAGATAAGCAAAGGGAGGGCATTCCAGGATAAGTGCAAAGTGTACTTGGGTGATCCAAGAAGATCAAGGATGCTAGTTGAACTAAAGCAGGGGAGAAGGTGCTTGGAGTTGAGGGAAGGAGGTGGGGTTGAGCCTGTAGACCTTCCTACAAGGTTTGGTTCTTTCTGTGAGTGAACTGGAAGCTGTGATCTGACTGGTGATTTTGTAAGATCTGTGTTGAGAATGCACTGTGTTGAAGTAAGGGAGGAAGTGGGGAAGAAAAGAGATAACGTTCTTTTGTCTGGTGGCTGTTGATTTGCAGGAATCTGTGGTATATTTTCTAAAGTATCTCTTGTTTGTCTTAGATCTGTCAGTTTGCTACCTATCTGAGGGACATTGTCTGTGGTCCTTTATTGAACAGATACTCTAGGTTTTGCTATAGTCTAATCCATTTTTTTCTCTTAAGGTACTTCTTATTTGGGGTTTTATTTAGGATGTCCTTCTTCTGTTTTGATATTTTTAAGCAAGCAGAAAATTTCACTTGTTACCAACACATAGGAATCCCTCTGTATGCCACAGTGCATGCCAAATTGCACAGAATTGGTTTCAAACTTGGATTTGAAAATATAGCTTTTTTTTCACCATACTAAATGTTCAATACATATTGTAGCATATGATTTTCCATGTGTACTTAACAAAGAGCAATTTCATTTTCTCTGGTAAATTACACAGTTGTTATAACTCTGGAATAGAGAAAAATCCAGGAATAAATAGAAAACAATGTTTAAATAATGTTAGCATCCTGGCTCAATGAGTCAAACCAAAAGAATTATTCCAGAGCTTGTCAGTTAGTAAACGGGTTCTGAAAAATCTTTTAGTTTTGTATTCCTTGCTGATCTCTTTGAGAAGAATAAAAGGGGAACTAACCGGATTTTAAATAAGGTCTGATGCTTCCAAAAACCTGTTCTACAGATGGATCATTTAAGCTGAATCCAGTCCTAATTAAATATTTCTTATAACCTTAATCTTTCCCCCAATTTTCTCATTTTCCAGCTGCTTTTCTCACTCCTTAATCCCATAGTTTGGCTGAATCGGTGGCTGTTTTGTCATTACCTTCTTTGGGTAAAGGCCACAAACAGAAAACTCATTATTATGAAATCAGTTAAAGAGGAAACCCATTTTTATGATGGCTTCTGTGTAAAATTGATGTGCTCTGCACATATTTGTTCCTGGCAAAATTGAGAAATTTCTCATGATTTTGGAAGCACTACATTAGGACAAGAGTCATTCCAGATACACTGACTGTCCTCTCCGGAGACCATAGCACTAACAGAAAAACATGACCTTTGGCAAGTAGAATTTCTGACACATCGAGATTAGTGGGATTGGTGGAAACTTGGTGAAAAAATATGTTGAGCTAGAGAGCGTCATCTTTTCTCAACCCTCCGAGCTTTGCGATGCCTTTTGAGATTTTAAGGGTTGGAGAGTTTACAATGTTGAGGACTTATTCAGTTGCCCAAAAGACAACCATAATAGCAGCTTGGATGTGGTTGTCTTTGAAAGTAGGTGTTATTTTTAAATATAATTAAAGAGAAACACAGCTGGCAGTTTAGAAAAAGAAGGGAATTAGTAGTAAAGTTATTATACTGCATCTTAAATGGTGGGATGGTATGAAATGGTTATATTCTGGAAGCTCACACTCTCACTGCTTTTGAGGTCCATGCTGTCTAATGTTCAGACACTGATTAGAAAACTCCCTCGGCCTTTCACTAAGAGAGAGCTCCTGTATGCCAAGCTGTGCTTTGAAATGGAATGTGGCAGAGTTATAAAGCCAGTCCAGTCCTATAAATCAGCATGCTCTGTGGATTTTCCATTGTGGACAGTTCTCAAATCTATATCTCCAGACTATCCACCAATCCCCTATTTCAATCCCTAGGCATTCCTTGTCTATAACGTTGAAAAAAAAACCCCTAACAGGTCTCCCTGCTTTCAGTCTTGTCATCCTAATTTTTTTCTTACTCACACAGTCAGAATGATTTATATTAAACACTTATCTGAGCATATCATTGCCCTGCTTACAACCCAACAATGGCTGTCCATCTTCCTTAGAATTAAAGTCAGTCTTCTAGTAGGAGAAACAGAGACCTCCAGAATTAGTCCAGTACCTGCCTCTCTATACTCATCACTAGTCTTCTTCACCTCAGACTTGCCACTCCAGTATACCTTTTCATTGACAGTAGTTCATTGGGATACAACACAATTGATTTCGTGCCTTTTTGCTTTGCTCATGCTCTTCATTCTTCCCCATGCTTTTGCCTAAATATTAGTCACCTTCCAAGACTAAATCAGGGATCAGACTCTACAGGAAGATTTCCCTCGATCTCCTGATTGGTCTAAATACCTCTCACCGATTCTCCTTTGTATCATCAAACTAATTCGTTGAAATAATCTGTTTGTATATTTGTCTGGAGGTAATTGTTATTAATACTCATATACACAGGCCACAAGGCCTGGTGCTTAGTAGGATCTCATTAAATATTTGTTCGGCTGAACTAAGGCTCTGACACTAACAGAAAACAAGTGTGCTTGAATTTCAAAATGTTTCCTTCGCATTTGCAAACTACAGCTTAAGTTATTTGAAATCCAAAATAAAAGTTGAATGTGAAGGGCTTTATGTACTGAAAAAACCTGTAGAATTATCTTAATTTCATAGGAGAGGACTGAAAAACAACAGACCCCAAAATTAGAGCATGCCCCATCCCACCAAGAACAGGTGAGAAGATGATATTCATAAACCTAAGCACCCACTTATATATCCTTATGTATACAAAACTCAAAGAAAATAAAGGTAACCAAAGAGGATTCTGGTGAAAATAGGCTGCAAGCTTAATCTGAAAGGCTTTTCTCCGTTGCCTTTTCTTTGTTTTTGAAGAGCATCACCTGATACAAGTATATCGATGTGTTCACTTGTGATTTACCTCATTCTCCTAAAAGTCGTGTGTGAGAAAAAAAAAAAAAAAATTGAAGTTATTTTAGGATTCTAGTTAGTTAGTTTGTAGGTAATTGAGGTAATTTTACCCTATGTGAGTACTTTATTTCACATCCAAATTACTTATTAAAATACCAAATGACTTTGGCCAGAGAACAGAATCATTTGGAAATCCACTTGATGCTTTCATTTATTTGACATTGAACTGGTGAAAAAAAGCCTGTCTTTTCTGAGTTTTCAAGGAATTACAATGATTACCCCACATAAAATGTACTTTAGCATCAAAGAATATTACTTGCAAAATAGAACACTGGGTATTTGTTCCTTCCATCTAGAAAGCTTCTTAACCTAATGAAATAAGAGCGGGACTCTGTGAGCTTCAGCTGTTATGAGATATGCAGCAATATAGGGAAGAGGGAAAAGGAGCCTCCACGTGATGCCACGAAGATTCTAGAGCAATGATTTTAGAGTATGTCACCTCACTGTTCGAGACTGAAAGTGAAGATACTACCAGCAGAATTCCACAGAACTGTGCCTGGCATGTATTTAGGCACTTAATAAATATTGGATAAAATAATGGGTGGATAAATGAGCTGACTGGGCAATGATATCCACTCCTACAATAGCAATTAATTGATGTGTATGTGAATACGGACTGATGTGCATGTGGATAGAGACATCATTCTTTAAGAAATGAGAAGAGAGTGATTATATTTATTTTATCAACTCCAAGCCACACCCCTCACCCACCCTTTCCACCCCATCTATTTCCCCCCATCCATGAAATAGGAACAATGTGCTAATGCTGTGCTCAGATATAAAAGAACAGATTTGTGAGGGATAAAAAGGAGAGTTTGGAGGAACAAGGCAGGAGGGCAGTCTGATGAGAGAGAAAAGGATGTTCCAATGCAAAATTTCAGAAGAGAGGAGAAAGCAGCGAGGTTTAATATTTTATAGAAATAGAGTTTTAGTGTCCAAGTAAGAAACAAAACAGGTGGAATTTTAAATAGACTGGGTAGACTATTGTTTCTTATAGGTTCCAACTTTTAACATCTCTTTGCATTATTAACCCAAATGATATTTACTCATTTAATGCACTTCCCTCCTCGATTGTTTCTATACTCCCTACACATTTGTTTTGAGAAGAAACCGAGAAAAATGTGTCGCAGGCATAGATTTTCTTCCTAACTCTACCACGTATACATTTTCCTTTCCATCTAAAATAGCACTTAATGCTGCCGGCACATATTTCATTAGGAAAAAATCAGTTTCATTCTGGCCAGACAAGACAAAGGTGGAAATCAATGTTTAATACTGCTGAGTAGGAGAGCTGAAACCTTCCCCTCCGCTGGAACTTCTGAAAATGTGTTCTGTGGAACTTGAATGCTTCAAGATGCTATTATACCAGAGTCTCCAGGTAAGTGAGATTGGGAAATGCAGTATATTTTCGTTCCTTTTGAAGAGTCACATATTGGATGACGACCTTGTTTCCGTTTGCCCGAAACTTTTCTAGTTTTTTTTTTTTTTAAAGATTTTGTTTTTAAATAATCTCCACACACAGCGTGGGCTCGAACTCACAACCCCGAGATCAAGAGTTGCACACTCCGGCAACGCAGCCAGCCAGGCGCCCCAAGACTTTTCCAGCTTTAGCACAGAAAATTCAGCAAACTCCTCAGCCCTGTTAAAAGTGGGACCATTGGTCACCTTAGTCACATGCAAAAGACTGAAATATCTTCCAGTGAGAAGCAGGTTAAATTCTGTTTAAACCATGTTTTTCAAGAACTCCTGACCATGAAACATTTTTCTTAAACAAAGATATTAAAAATCAAAGGACTGGTCATCTGTGGTACACCTTGAACTCCAAATGATTGGCTGGATGAATTTATGAAAGGGACTTCTGTTATACTCAAGGAAGTATTGGGTTCAACAAAGAATTTTTTCTGAATTCAGAGATATTTTTCTCACTTTTTCTAAGTAGTTTTTAGCTCTAAATATCCGAGAATTAAAAAGTACTATTTCTGACATTTCTAGCACACGGTATTTACTGATAATGCTGAGGGAGCATTTCTTTTGACAAAGTTCCTAATTTTTGTGCCTCTGGGACAAGGCCAAGCAGACGAAAAATTCAATAGCTGCATACTACTCCCGGAGCTTCCTGGAATGATAAGGAATAGACAGAAAAGTGCTTCAAATAGGGTGTGATTTTTAGGTATGCTGCTTTCCAACTGAGTAATAGTAATTAGCACCGATAAAGACACATCGGTGCTAATTTACAAAGATGTGTGTATGTATAGTTACATAAGCCACTAACATTCATATAGCTTCTCTTCTCTAATAATTAAGCCCAGTGTAACACTCTAAAGACTAATAGACTAATACTTTTATTAACAAACTTAATGAATGCCTGCTATGTGTCAGGTTTTTATAGCCAGGCAGTAAATACTTACTATAACTGTTCAAGAAAAGCATATCAGCACCGTTTTCCAATGAAGAAAATAAAAGACACAAAGTCTGAGTTACTTGTCCAGGACCGTGTAGTTAGTGGCACAGCCAGGGGCTTAAACTCAAGCCCCTGAAGGTCCTACTTGTCCCCTTTCTCTGCTGTTTCATGTGAAGTCTGCCATATATTTTAAAGTCAGAGATTTAAATTTAAAATCTATAATCTTTTATGTAAAATATATTAAACATCTATGAATTTGAAAGGGAAGTAGCTGTGAAGTAGGAAACTTGCACTAATTAGGGAAACATCTATGCTATTTATTTTGTGTGATGTGACCTGGGGTTGAACTTCTTGGTGTGTGCACACATGCATGCACAAACACGCACACACACATGCACACACACACAGATTTCTTATTCAAAGAATGTATTCCATGTGGTTTTTGTACTTATCCATATATTAGTACTTAGTACCATATATTAGTACATTAGTACTTATCCATATATTATACTGTATATTCTCCTAGTATGGATAATATAGCATCATGCTATTATACTTTGTGCCAGCTGTGCTTTAGATGTTTGGGATACAGAAGAAGTCCCTGTTAACATGAAGCCTGATTCTCAAGGGAAGAAACAGACATAAAACAAGTAAATAAAGAGATAAGAACATTTCGTCGAGTGATCATTTCTTTTAATAAAGTAAAGCAAAGTGATGTAATACAAAGTGACTGCGTTTTGTGGGAAGAGAGAGATTTGCACTGAACTCCTGAATTATAGAAAAGAAAGGTGCTCCAAGATCCAGAGGCAAGGCATTTGAAGCAAAGAAAGAGCAAATGTGAATGCTCTAAGGGAGATCTTAGTGAAATCCAGAAACAGGAAGAAACTAAGTATAGCTTGAGCAAAACGATGAGCAGGAAGATGGGAAGCAGAGAGTGGAGAAGTGGTAAGGAATTGGATTGTATTCATAATGTCAGGGGAAGCCTTAGAAAGGGAGTAATATAATCTGGCTTATATTTTTGAAAGACTACTCTCTGCTGTGTGGACAATGAATTCTAGATGAAATAAGAGAGGAAACAAAGAAACCAGTACAAAGGATTATTGTGACAGGACAGGTAAAGATGACCTTGACCTGGCCAGGGTAGTGGCAACAAAGGTAAAGAGATGGTGACAGATGTACTGGTGCCCCGTATTTACTCAAATCACTTTCCATCCCTTTCCATAATGACGCTGGTATGAGCAAAAGTGTTATATGCCAATGTAAAGAAGGATCTGGAAAGGGAAAGGAAAAAAGATAATCCCGTCACCTCATTTTGTAGTCCTCAAATTCTCCATTCACATTCCACATGAATGAAAAGAGAGCTTTACTTTAGGACATGAAAATGTTTCATAAAAATATCACTAAAACAACAACAACAAAAAGACTAAGCCCATGCATTGAGCCTATTATACTTATCTAAGGCAATTTTCTCAGACTTCAAGAGGAAAGCAGATTGATGTACTTTTGGGATTTTCAACCAGTGGCTTTTCAATAAAGCCTTCATATGATAATAGTGTTTTTGTTTTTCATTTACCATTTTTAATGTATACCACTTAAGCGTCACCACTGGTGTGGCAGTAAAAGGTAAAATATAAAACTACGCAGCTCTATAATTTGGCCTTTAAATGGCTTTATGTATTTATATTCTATGTAGGATATGTAACAGATTGTGATAACAGAATCCAATATAATCAAATTGCAGCCTTACGAATATAGCAAATATCATGAAACAGCTCCCTTCTGCTGACTCAAAGAGTGGGAGTTCCATTTCTTTCGTTATATTTTTTCTGTAACAGCTTATCACTAGCAACACCTTTGTGGCAGTTCCGCTCTGTCAATGCGAATGTCCCCACAGTAGCACTTTTACCTATATTTACCATGATTCTCACATTGAATTTTTTTTCCTCTGGAGACAACTAATTTGAGTGTCTTGAAACATAAAACTTACGGCTCCCACTTGTAGTTTCCCAGTTCACATAGGTATATATTAGAAGTCACTTTCAAACGCAAAAAAAAAAAAAAAAAAAACCCAAAAAACAAAAAAATCCCAAGGCCCTCGGATAGACTTTGTTCGACCTCCATGCTGCTACCCTATTTTATTTCTCTAAAGCCTGTAGCCTCTCACGTCTGCTGTTATAGGGCAAAATGATACATGGGCTGCTAGAGAGATATATGAACACCACTACATTTAAACTCTGCTTGTCGGTATGTTGAAATGCAAATGCAGACACCAGAACATCCTGAGAGTGGCATCATTTAATTCACTCTCTCTCTCCTGTCCAGTCTTGGGTGGGGATTTCAAAGGTGCTGTTAAATGTTTGTAAAGATGTCTTTGGCAGAGACTATTTTTGAATGAGTATGGTTGTTTTTTCTGTTTTGTTTTGTCTAGGGTGGTTATTTGATTTTTTTAAAACTTGTTTAGCTTCTCCTCCTCTTTAACCTTAAATTATGATTCTGTTATACTCTGGAACTCACAGGGGTCACCCTTACTGGATTCATGAAGTGGGAATAGTGTTGTACCAGTAGGGGGAGCTCATACCATGCCTATATTGTGGGTTGTAGCAAAGTTTCTTCTGTAGGTTTGTACAGTTAGGGTGGAGCTATTTAAACTCTAAAGCCAACAAAGATCATGGATTGGAATAAAAGTTATTTACCCCAGTTGAAAAGTTGTAATTTGCTAAAATTGTAAATCTCAACTACGGTAAAAGTTTAGGTGACTTTGGTGGATGAATCTGCATGCCATGGTTGAATTTTTTCAGGTAGCTAAAATGTGGGGCTTTAAAACATGTGAAAAGATTTCTTCCCTGTCATATGTGTACTTTCCTCCGTAAGTAATAGACTCAACACCTAATGTGAAGGGTTTTTGTTTGTTAATGACTGTGGGTCAATGTAAACATGGCAGGTCCCAGAGGAAAGTGCCAGTGGATATAGGGTTGAATGGATACTGCTTTTACTTTTAGACTTGTTTTTCCTCATAAATGTGTCTTAAATAAGTTTACTAAGTTGGTGTCAAATATTGTCTGACAGTCACCGGGATCATTATTAGCTAACTTTCACCCAAATCACTGAGGACTCAGGGCTTGAAGCATCCTTCTCCCATTCTTTTTCCTTCCTCAAGGTTGTTATGGCCTTTGAGTTGTCAGCACCTTTCAAAATACTCTCTGCAATTTTAGACTCTCTAATATGGTGAACGTTGAGCACTTTGTTGTGAATGTAGTTTTTTCTTCTCCCCCAGTATTTAGTGTGTTCACAGGAGATGCTCATTTCTTACACTTTATTGAGCACCCATTTAATACCAGGCACTGAAGGAGAGACCCAAGGTTAAAAAATAAAAATGAACAAGACTGACTTCTCCCCACAACGAACTGATGATCTGGGCAATCCAGCACTAGCGTGCTGGGAAAAGAGTGGTTCCAAAGCCAAGTTTTCTCCATCAGAAGAAAAAGACACAGTCATCTTCAACCTAGTCTGAATGTTTGACTTTCAAATCATTTCTCACTCAAGCCACTTGTCTAGTTGCTTACATTATGTATAATAAATTTGAAAGTTTTTGCGTGTGAAAGTGCACAATGCCTACGTTTGGATGGACCTCACTTATGTCATCACTTCTGTCGTATAATTTTCACCCAAAGGAATGTGCTATTTCATTGGTAGAATCTGTGTGGAAACACTGGTGTGCCAGTGGCAGGATGGGAGACAGAGCAGAGAGGAATGTGAGGTGAAATGGGAAGAGGAGACTGGAAAGTGGAAAAATGTTCCCGGGCATTGGCTCTTGTTTCCTCAGGGTGAGCCCCACAATTATCTAGCAGTTTTCTAGCAATAAAATAGCTGTCCTATGGTCGATAAGCCTTTAGCATGACAGAGTGATGACCCTAGACTAGATTCTCAGATTTAAATACTTCCTTGATTCCCACAAAGCAAAACCTCTTTTCTCCTATCTCCCTTCAAAATAGACTTTCTTCTTTCTGCTGTCAGTGTTACTACTGTGCAGTGTTCCCACTTCAGTGCCTAATTACCATGGCATCATTGCTGCTACAGTGCCTTTCCCTGGTCTTCCCCCATTTCTTTTTCGATCTATTTTATGTTTCCTGACTTGGGTTTCCCTGAAAAAGCTGTTCTATAAGTATTTTCCGTCCTTCCTGAGCAGACTGACTATGGCGATGCGTAGAGGCCGCTCCTTGGGAAATGCTTGTAGCTGCAACTTCCGGGCCCCTTCTCGGCCTCCATATGTAATTGAGCATTTATAATATTGGGTTTTTTCTTAAAGGAGTTCCATTAAATGGTATATATTCAGGCTCTACAGAAACGTGGATCTGTCTCTATGAGTTTTAGTATTTAGATCTTTGGTTCACTCTTCAATTGTTGTGTTGTTATGTTGTTGTTTTGTGGTTCTGTAGGTAGGTTGTTGCTACGCCGGTTCTTTTCTTAATGAATGTTTTTAACTTGTTTATTTTTCTCCCAAGCGGCTTAGTCCACAGTTGTGTCAGAAGTCAGGTTTTCTAACAAAATTTCATGGATCTTTCAACTATTTTTATAAAACATGGTATTTAAATCTCTAACACTAGGTCTTACAGTATAGATATCCTATGACTCAACAAAGTATACAACATTTAATATAATGTAACATATAACATATGTTAATATATAACATATAATATAACATGTAATATAGATATCCTATGATTCAACAAAGTATACAACATTTGAGCCAAATGGTGATATACACCATTTATATGATTCACCCAGAGACTCAAATTTCAGGATCAACAGTGACTTTGAAATGAGGCCCCTCGTGAAATCTACTGGATATTTAAATTCCATGCACCTCGACTTCCCCCCACCACACACACACACACACACACACACACGCACACACTCTTGCTCCAAAGATCTAAGGCTATCAAAATTTTAGAAGGCAGTTCCAACAACTGTCCTTCCTAGGCAGTAACATCACAGTGGAAAATTTCCTGAGAATACTAAGCTTCTGGCAGTCATACAGTTTGTGTAACTCACTAAAGCAAATGGTGACCCAGTGATTCTTACTGCCCTTGTTACTTTTCACCGTTTGCTGTGGTCTCAGAGAAAACTTAAGTTCATGTCCTTGATTTAGACTTTCCTGTCTAGAACTGATAACGGCAAATGATTTTATTCATTCATTAAACATTTTATGTCTGAGGCACTTGTTCTGGGGGTATAGATGTGAAAAACAAACAATAATCATGTTAACATGGCAGTGACGTTTAATGGAGTAGGGCAATGAGGTGGGAGATATTGAAGGACGGAGAAAGCCTTTTTAATTATCTAGAGCATTTCCTTAAGGCAGATCCACAAACTTTCAATCCCAAGCAGTAAGAGTGGGCCATTGCTCACAGGAACTGCTATGACAGTTCTTTGTATTACAGATTTTATTATGTGTGGGGTCCGTACAGAGGTGGAGCTATACAATGGCAGTAAACTGAACATGAAGTCATTAAAAATTAAGTTTTATGTTATTCTTTTGTGTGTCATGAGAGTAGCAAAATTAGCACATTCAGTTCCCAGAATCACAGCTTCATCATAAAGATGAGTCATGGTGAACTAAAGGGACTATATTTTAATGAACCAATCTGGTTACTGTAGCCCATCTATGCTCAGCAGCAGACTGCCTAGGGAACAGGAGACAATCTATTTTTCAAATGATGAATTAGTCCCCGATGCTGTTCTTTCTTGACTCCCCTCTCAAGACTATCTGCTCTGTTCCTCCTTGAACACACTCTTGCCTTGGGGGTTTTCCTTAACGACAAATAATAGTAGGGCAAAACAATCAAAATTGTTGTGGTTGCAATTCCCCATTTGGCATTTGTTAACAAACAGGAACCACCAAATATTTATTATGTATTTACTGTGTTTACAGCACAGTGGGGTTAAGTAGGAATCTTTATAAAATAATCTCTTCTCCTTGAGGAGGAGCCTGTAGTCCTTGAGGAGAGTGAAAGCATGCAGATTGGAAAGAATCAGACCCAAAACCATGATGTGCAGTCATTCAGAAAGGAATGATTGATCAAGCGGTAGAGAGAACCTCGGAAAGGAGATAAGACATGAGTTAAACTTTGAAAAGTAGTTTGGGGTTTGAAAAATTTGACATTTTTTAATCATTTCCCAATTTGATTTTTTTTTTAATTCACAAACTAACCATTTCCTATTGACCAATGGATAGTGAACACTTATTTTTATTCCTGGTTTCAGCTGTTCATTTCGTGAGTACTTTTAGTTATTTACCTAGCTCTAGGAGAAATTCATACTAGAGATACTAACGTGCTGAGTAATACATTCCAATGTCAGAGAAACTTAGTGGAGACAAAAAGATAGGAAAGACTAGCAATTTCCAGTCTCCTCATTGTAACCATAGGCAATGTTTATGACTTGTGATATTCTGATACAAATATTTTAGGCAGATTTTGAATAGATTGTCTTCCACTGAGTATCACGCAGTATTATTTTGAAACGATGTTAATAGCGCCAATATGTGCCATGTAATGTACTTGACTGATAGTTAAAATGCTTGGCTAGTATCATATCTGTCTTGTTTTCACATTAAAAATAATAACTTTAGATGTCAAACTTCCTGACACACAATATATTAGAGGTATAATTTTCAAAGCATATATCCAAATAAGGGTTCTCCTTCAAATTTGATCCTTTGTGAACATATTATCACATTTGAACAATAGTGATACCATTAGTCAATGGATTTTCTGAGTCTGTTTCATTCTTTCTTAGACAGCCATTATATAACTGCACAAATACATTTCCTTACATTATTATGAGATTTAATTAAAACAAAAATGGCCCAGCTTGATCATCTTCCTCATTCATTCATGTGACACATATTTGCATGGCCCTCATATATGTTCCAGGCTCTGTGCCAGAGAGGCATGGATCCTGCCTCTGAGGAGCTTTGTTAGTACAAGAGGCCAGGCAAGAGGTTGGCAAAAGAACAAGAAGAAAAGGGCCATTTGAGACAAAGGAAATGGCATGTAGATACATGGAAGTGTGGAACAGCATGGCATTTTCAGGGAACAACAGATGGCTTCGCATGACTGGAATGTAAAATTCAAGGAGAGGAAGGAGGAAGGGTGCACATGATGCTAAAAGTGTTATTGTAAGCCAGACAACGAAAGATCTTTTTAAGCTTAAAAAGACTTTGTATTATCAAAGGTTTCATCTGTATTTTTTTTTTTTTTTACCATAGTCTAGAAGACGGTTCTGGTTGCTCAAGGATACTTTTACTAAAATTTGAGGGATTCAGGACAGGAAGAACAAATGGCGTAGCCAAGCCTAGGAGTACGTGTGGCCTCAAAGCGACGTCTACTTTTTGTGAGCTAATTATTTCTCCTTTTGAACCACAGAATGTACCGAAACTCAAGTTTTGTGCGTTTTTATTATTTTAGTGCTTAAAATGCATTGTCCTATTTAATTTATACAACAACCCAAGTAATAGACATTCATCTCTCCATTTTACAGAAGGGAAAACCAAGGCTCAGAAAAAAAAAAAAATCGCCCAAGATTTCCTAGTTACTAAGAGACAGAATCAAAATTCGAGCTCAGTTCTGTTTGACACCGTGTGTAATGGTTTATACCGTGCTGCCGCTATCCCTTACGCAGGCCTCATCTATTTCATGTCTGAATGCGAACGCTATCCGTGCTGGAGAACACTTAAATCCTTCATTAAATTGTCCCAAGAGTCAGATAGGAAATGTTGATGCTGATTTCTTTAAATCACAACGTTCATATTAAACATTCCGGAAGTTGCCAGAGAGAGAATTTTATAGCTATCTTATCTTCAGCTTTCTATAGGAAGTGCATCTCGATCCATTAATTCTCGAATTCGTTTAAAGAACAAGTGAGAAGTCTCTAAGTGAGCTGAAACTTTCAAGTGTGACCTGAAAAAAAAGAAAAAAAAAAACCTCTCTTGACCTCAGTTTCTCATCTCTGAAATGAAGGGTTTGGACCAACAATCCCAAAGGTCCCTTTTCTTGGTCTCAGGATTCTGCACACCCTCCAAAATAAATGGCATTTACTTCTATAGATACAGTAAAAGCTGGCGTCGAGGTGAGAGAACAACTTCAAGTGTAATTATTTATAAATGCCAAATTCAGAATCAGACTTCAGAACTGTGATTTTTGTGTTTATTTTTAAGTACTCTCATGGCCTGCATATTTCTGGCATATGTAGGATTTGTTACTGGTGATATACCCGGTTTATAAACAGAAAATTGTTCTTTAAAAACACAAAGTAGCAATGCGTTTCACATTTAAGTCAATAGAAACAAAATAATCAGGAATACCTACTAATGACATCGCGAGTGTTTGTTATCATGAGAGGCAGTAAGGTGGAGGGGCAGTAAGTCTGTGACCCGACTTTGGGTTCAGCCCTGGTGCTGCTACTTCCTAACGATGGAACTTTAAGCAAGTGCATTCCACGCTGTGTCTTCCTTTCCCCGTCTGTAAGACAGCTTCTGCCTTGAAGGGTTGCTGGGAGGATTAAACGTGACAATGTAGGTGGCACATTTACTACAACAGTGCCTGACCCATATGAACATTCATCAGATGTTACCTGTTGATCGCATCTTGGATGAGGCATCATTTATTTGAGTTAAAGAAGCTATGGGGCGCCTGGGTGGCTCAGTCGATTAAGCGTCCGGCTTCGGCTCGGGTCGTGATCTTGCGGTTTGTGAGTTCGAGCCCCGCGTCGGGCTCTGTGCTGACAGCTCATAGCCTGGAGCCTGCTTGGGATTCTGTGTCTCCCTCTCTCTCTGCCCCTCCCCCGCTCATGCTCTGTCTCTCTGTCTCTCGAAAATAAATAAACATTTAAAAAAAATTTTTTAAAAGAAACTAGAATTAGTCGATGAAGCAAAAAATGGTGAAGGTAAGCTCCAAGAGGACAGGGGTTTTATTTTTTTCTTTCATAGCTGTATCCTCAGTACCAACCTAAGTGCTTGGCTCAGGTTAGGTTTCTGTAGATATCTGTGGAATGAAAGAATCGATCAGGAGTAAATGGTGTTGAAAAAGAAAAAAAAGAGTAAGTAGTGTTGAAGGTTCTGTTTTCCTGTTTATTCTAAGCTTTCCCTTGTATTTTAATGTATCTTATATTCAAATGCATTATCCCGTATGCTATAAATCATATAATGAGCACTAACAGCTGTGGTCTCTAGCCCGATGCCTGTTCCAGTTTCTTACGATATTGCAAGCAGAGATATCTGAACATCTTAGGTATCATAGAAACAATTGGTTAGGCTTCATCTTTTCAAAAAAAACAAAAACAAAAAACCAAAAAAAACTCAGACCTCTTCTTATCGGGATGTTTCGTGGGTCTTGGCCGTCCTCTTCCTTATAACAGTAGCTGTATTGATACAACTGTTGCAGTTGCTACTTGGGCAGCTGCCCGCAGCACTGCCAACTGTTTCCGAGGGTTTTAAAGTGATTTCAGAGAGAAAGCCCACCCAGGAACTCCAGAAATCCTGACAGGCCTCCCCTTCCTTATTCAGTTGGAAGCTGTGACCTAGAGCCATAGATTCCAAATTTAAGAATCCTGCCCATCTGGATACAAACCCTTGCCTGTCTTGAACAGTCTACGTTTGATAAAAATCCTATGCACAGTCTCAGATCCAATAGCAGTATTTCAGAATTACTGAAATATGTATCCAAGTGTTTATAGGGTCTTCACAATCTTTATATTATTTTATTAAAAACCCGTGCTTTCTCCTCTTTATTCTTTCCTACACAGACATTGTCCCCAAGTCAGCGCTGATCTGCCAGAGTGACAAAGACAGTCACTTTAGTTAATGAAACTAAATTACTCCTCCCAGTAGGCTCAAAGTCAAAAACATGCTGATATTTAAGGTGCCTCCCAGCTTTCTACTATTTTAATATTTTAGTTGTCTAACTGATTTTATTGGAAGCAGAAGCTTTGAAAACAGAGTTATGTATCCTACCAAAATCTCATGGTTGTCTTCCAGTGAGGTACATCGGCCAATGGAAGAAAGTGTACTTTTTGTTACAGGAAGAGTAATAGGTACCCAATTTAATGTTTCTGGGAAGGGTATGGAAGATTTTGCGTTAAGATCTCATGGGCTTTCTGGGAGGAAAAAGACAAAAAAACCAACCAACCAACCAACCAACCAAACGAACAAAAAACCAACCTGTAAAGCCATTCTTCTAAGATGCAATATTAGAGAAATCTATTAGAGTGGAGGAAGATGCTTTCCAAAGAGCATAGTGGGAAGAGCAAGGGAGCCTTTCAAATCAGCTGCGTGCAGATATATGGTGGCTGCACTGTGCCTAACCTCGCGAAGGTATTCCTACGGACTGTGGAGGTGGAATTCAAGTAGGACCACCCCTCCAGAGACTGCCTGAATACTCTGCAGCCAAAATAAGAGAACCTGACCACTATCAGCAGTATGGAAGCACAAATAATTTACTTAGATTATTCAGAAGAGATGCTACTATACCCATTGCCCCCAAACAATGAAATACATGATGAAAGTAAAATGATAGTACTTATTAAAGTTGATACAAAGCTCTGTCTGTCGTCCTCAGAGGAGACCTAGGCATCAAAGTAATTTCTAAATAGAAACTCTCCACCATTCTTGATCTGTGGAATCTGAGGAGTGAATATTAGTCAGGTCTATGTCAGAAATTTGACTTGGCATGCTCATCGTGCTAATGTGTAGAGTTTTCACGTCGCCATTATGTCCTCAAGCCATACCCTCAATCAGAACCATCTCTTTTACGTAAAGCTCTAACCAACCCTGCCCTATCCATTAGAGATCGTTGATAGTGTCCTATATTGTTTGGTATCCCCCCATCTCTGCCTATGCATACCTTCCACTTCTCTGTGGGACAAGTCACTGAAGTGTACCACTCCACGTCAGATCCCTTTCCCTTATGGTCTTCGACTTCTCTAAATTAAAGGAACCCAGGAGAGCCACTGGGAACACCCAGAGAACCTTCCCTATTTTCAAAAGCAACCATGTCTCTAATCAAAAACCAGCTAATGGAATTAGCATTGCATTTAATTTCCTCTGCCTTCAAATTTAAGATGCAGGCACTGTTTTGTATTCACCCCCTCCTTCCGCCACCGTGAAAGAACATAAGCTGGTTTGGATAAAATTGTATCTAAAAATGAAAAAGCTGTTTTATGTTTATTTACTGATTGAACCCGTGCCAGCAGTTCTGGTGCGTTCCCAAGTACGCACCAGCCACCTCATGCATATTTGAGCAGCATCAGCACTTTTACCTCCAGTCGAGTGTACAGTATTTCAAGTATTACAAGGTACACGCATCTGTGGCAGATCAGCATCTCTCAAAACAGAAAACAAACACTGCAGACAGTCGATAGTCTGCATTTTTCATACCGCAGGTGTTGGTTTCTCCCCTAGGAAACACCAGAATGGTAAATCAACAGATATTAGCCCTCATGAGTTATGATCTGCCTTCTGAGTGTCGATTTTAAATAGTCTAATTAGAATGGCAAATGGTTGGCAAAATACGTGATGGTCAGCCTGCCCCATAGTCGTTAGTTCATCACGGGCAGGGTGGAGCTGATGCCAGCACCTGGTCATTGGCCCACATCGGTGAGTCTGCACACAAGTGGCCGGGCATCAGCACATCATGCATTGCAAAACTGACAATGCATCCATACGTTGGCAGATACGAAGTGAGTATATGCCGGGAAGAAGTGCAGTGAAAAACTGGATGCAGAACCATCTGTGAAAATTCAGAATTTTTCCCAAACTTACCATTATCCAAGTAGATCATGCTGTATAAAATTCTTGCAAATTATTTGTAAGTGTTAGCATTAAAAGTTATATGAACACATAATTTGGTTTAGTCTCTACCTTTTCGTTATATCTAAAATCTATTTCTTTTACAAAGGTCGAAAGCATCTCAAGCAAATAAACTAATTCTTGGACTTATAATATTATCAAGAGCAATAATTTAAAAATTTGAAGGTAGACTCTCCACAGAGTGTTGAAGAATTTTCTTAAAATTAACACTATTATAAGTTTAAATGAAATACTAAATTAATATTTTTATGCCTAAGATTCTAAATTGTAGGGTTCTAATGGAGACTGACATATGACTGGTTCATTCTTACTATGCATGCAAATTAATTCACTGAAATAAGATTTTGATTAACTATATTCTTAGGATAGTTGTCTCTGCTTATAATAATAATTAGACAGCAGTTTTCTTTATTTCTCAACCTTTTTTTTTTTTTTTTGAGAGAGAGAGATAGAGACAGAGCATGAGCAGGGGAGAGGCAGAGAGAGAGGGAGACACAGAATCTGAAGCAGGCTCCAGGCTCTGAACTGTCAGCACAGAGCCCAACGCACACTTGAACTCACAGACTGTGAGATCGTGACCTCAGCCTAAGTCAGACGCTCAACTAACTGAGCCACCCAGGCACCCCTCTCAGCTTTTTATATTAATGGCTCATAGGTTATTCTGATATAGTTCTTTTGTACGTATCAGACAAATGCAATTGTTAAACAAATTGGAAATCATTAGTGAATCAAATGATTCTTTTAGAGAATTTTTTTTTACTAGTTTATGCTCACTTCTAATAAAATAAATATTTAGTAGCTATCAACTATGTGCAAGCACTGTACTAGCTACCCTCATAGCTGTTATATTTTGCAATTTTTACAACAACCCTCAAATAAGAAATTTTGCAATTGATGAGTATGACGCTGTTCGTGAGGCCATTCATTACTTTTACAGCAGCAGCAAATCTTGTTTGCATGACTCCTGTACTATTATGTGATGTCTTGGTCTCTCTCTTGCTTAATTGCCTTCCATGAGGTTGGAAATAATTACAACATCAATGGTGGCAAATACTTTGGTGCCTGTACAACAAAATGGAAGGAGATCTCTGATTCTAGGGCCGACTTTAGTCCTTTGAAAATGGTATAGATGTGGAAGGGAAGAGATCCTATGGCCAATTACCTTATCTTATTGTTGCAAGCTTCACATTTAGTGTTTAATAGTACAAATGACAGCTCTTCAGTCCCTCACAGGCACCTCAGTGTTGTCCTGAGCTGGACAGTATGGATTACTGAGTTATGTATGAGATAAAAATTGGCAGACGTCTTCGTGCACTCAGTTCTTGATTATGCATGAATGCATTCATTATTCTTTTGCGGGTAACACATGTTTCTTTGGATTACCACCCCCTAATTGCTATTATGGGACCTCCAGCCCTCTTCCTCCCTAAACAGATCTTTCCCAACCACTCTAGTGTCCCCTAAGGACATGACTCACAAGATTCCCGAGCAGTTACCCTCAGCCAGTGTGGAACATGTACCAATTTTCATCCTCCTGGGCCCGATTCTGATTGGTCCTATTGCTCAGGACACTGGGTGCAGGCCTGCCAGGAGTACAGCTTCAGTCCACTGGCGGTGTCACTTGTTCATGCTACCCCAAGGTCAGATTTCGTAGACACACATCACTAAAGCCCCTCCGCAGGAGTGGGGAGAAGAAGGAGGCCACGACATTGTGGTTCCTAACAAGTAGCACTTCCAAGTGTCAAAGTTTGTGTGAAAATAACAGTCTTTAGTTTCTGCTTATACTTCTGGCCTAGAGGACTAATCTTTGAAATTAGCCTGCAAGGGCACCTGGGTGGCTCAGTCAGTTCAGCATCTGGCTCTTGATTTGGGCTCATGGTTTGTGGTTTCGAGCCCCATGTCTGGCTCCTTGTTGTCTCTCTCTCTCCCTGTCTCTCTCCCTCTCCTTCTGCCCCTCCCCTTCTCTCTTTCTCTCTCAAAATAAAAAGAAAGAAAAGAAATGAAATGAACCTGCAAACTCCAATCACCTCTTCCTTGATTGTCACAAAAACAAAATCTTCCATTTCCCAGTTTTTCCCTGTAGTTCCTTAATCAGTGTATTTGCTTCTAGACTTGGGTTTCAGATATCTCACAATTAGCATGTAAAAATAGAATACTTGGTTTCTCTAACCAGTTCTCCATACTACAGCCATGGTGATCACCTTAAAATGATACTTGGGTCAGTGTTTCTTAAGTTTTGCTGGACGTTAGAATTGCCTGGAGAGCTTTTTTAAAAAACCTGGTGCCTGCATTCTTAACCTACGTAATAAGACATTTCTAGGGGAGAAAAACCTCTCAAAGGATATAATGAATGACCTACCCCATGTAGAACTTTCTAAAGAGAATTAAAATATAAATTCAAGTGGTGAGCACTGGGTGTTGTATGTAAGTGATGAATCACCAAATCCTACCCGTGAAACTAATATTATACTGTATGTTAACTAACTGGAATTTAAATAAAAACTTGGAAGAAAAAAATGTAAACCCCATGTGCTAAATTCAGCATTTTTCTCCAAGGCTATGGAATAGTAACAAGGACTTGAACCTGAAGACAAAAGAGAGGCTGATGAGGGGAAGTATGCTGAGTAGGCAGTTCTTTCCCCCAGCTCCACTTGTTCCCTAGGAAGTTATAATATCACCGAAGGTAAAAGGAAATTGTGAGGTACCTACTGTGTAGACCATAGAGCATGTGCTCAGGGATTACTTTTCAACGCCTTGAATGTGATACACTTTAGGGAAAGTCACCCAAATCAGAAGATAATGAGAATGGCGCAAAGAATTTAGGATGCAATGTAAAGGCAGGATATACTTGTTGGGCAGCTCTCTGGGGAATAATTATGTATTGTAGGATACACCAAAATCACCCTGAAAATGATGAGTTTAGTTTCTGTTATTTAGATTTGGTTCTTAAACTTCGCAAAGCGCTTTCACCTGAACAGTGTAGGGCTGAGCAAGTGAGGGTTTTTCCAAGATGCTGAATCAAAGCTTAATTAAGACAAATGAAATTTCCTACAGTTGCCCTTATTCTCGGTGGCATGACTGACACCTGGCTGCTCCTTTTATCCTTTGGTTAGTGTAGGTCTACGTTGTATTGTCAATAACAACAATTCCTACCCCTCACTGTTCTTGTTTGTATACTTTTTAAAGGTATAGTTTGGTAGCTGAGTTTCCATTGAGAAAAAAAAAACCCACAAATTTATAAAAATAAAAAAGATAGTTTAGCTCATTCATATGCTCGCTAATTAATTTTTAAATTAATTTTGTAGCCATGTAAAATGAACAAGATATGTCTCAAAAATCACACATGGTACTTATATTTTTTGTGTTTGTTTATTTTGGGGAGATAGAGCATGAACAGGGGAGGGGCAGAGAGAGAGAGGAAGACACAGAATCTGAAGCAGACTCTGGGCTCTGAGCTGTCAGCACAGAGCCTGACACGGGGCTCGAACTCACAAGCCTTGAGATCATGACCTGAGCCAAAGTCGGATGCTTAACTGACTGGGCCACCCAGGTGCCCCTACATGGAACTTATTAATATCAACTATAAATACTGTGTGCCAACAAAACACTGGTTTTCGGAGCTTTATTTATTTTTTTGGCTTTTTAAGTTTTTATTTTAGTTCCAGTTAGTTAACATACAGTTTTATATTAGTTTCAGATGTATGATACAGTGATTCAACCATTTGGTTTTCAGAGCTTTAAATGGGGTTGTTCTATAATGGGTTTTCTGGAGCAAGTCAATACCAGGCAGAGGTTGTACTTAATAAAGCACCAGAATACTAATATATTGCCATTGAATGCTCCCCATGGGGTTATGTGATATCTTGTTTTCATTGGATTTTGTGTTTAGTCACTTTCTTCACCAATAAATTGTATAAAAGCATATGATGAGAAGGATAAGATACACTTCTTCTCTGATTGGAATGTATGATCATAATACATTTCACTGCAGGTTACTTACTGTTCTTCAGGGTACAGTAGTATAATCATTACTATCATTACTGTAAGTGCTAATTTTGAGTCCAGTTATATGGTGCAAGTGTAGAAAGAACTCTACCAACTAAGCTCTTACTCTGAGCTTCGTATCTGGGCAGTTTGTAGATTCAACGTACCTCTAAATATTTCTTTCCCATCTTCTCAGTTCAAAGCTCCATTTCTTCAAATATTAAAAACTCCCAGAAGAGTCTTTAATAAGCACTACTTTCTAATAAAGAAAAAGCCCAAATGAAGCTTGAAAGATGGAACAAGCATAATTTGAGCTTTCTCTTCAATTCCTTCTTTCTCTCCCTTCACTCGCTCGTCTCTCTCACTCTTGTATACACACCCACTCGTACATATTTTTGGAGGCAGAAGAGCACTGCTTGCTTTTTGTGCAAATTAAATTGCAAAAAGAAAAAAAAGTTGATGTGAAGCTGAAATTCACTCATCAGACTTACAAGTGCTTCTGGAAAAGCTTTCGCTGAATGCCATCCTGAAGAACGCAGTTCCCTTCCTCTAGAGGCCCTCCACATGAACCACTTGACTTCCCAATTCCCCCAGAGCCTGTAAGACAATAAACAGGATTTGAAGGCAAAATTAAGGCCTGAAAATTGTAATCACAAAGTGATTGGTAGATTGCAGTTTGTGGGGAAATGGGAGGGAAAAAAAATAAGCCATTCTCCTGTTTTTTCTCTCTTTGTGGTTTTCTTGTCATTCTCAAAAAGCTGGAAATGCTGTGGGACTTAGGGACTCCTGGACATAGAAGATAGACTAAAAATACATTTGTTTAAAATTTTAAAAAAAGTCAGCTCTTGAATTTGTCTTTTTTTTGAGGTAATCTGTTACACAAGGCTGCTATAATTTGGCTTTCAGCAGTAACGACTAGTTATGCCAAAAACGGATCATAAATAAAGTCTAGACAAATGCAGTGTTTTTATTCCAGAGGCAGCCAGCAGATGCTTTGTATACCCCACACTCTCTTGCCGAAGAGATTAATTTTGCACCATGCTTTACTCTGTAATGCCTTGAAACAAAACAAATTTAAAATGTGTCCTTTGGCCATTTGGACTTCCTCAGATCACTCACTGCGGCATTCTTCAATAATAATGAAAAGTAAACTGTCTTTTTAAAGGCTCCTCTGATAGTCAATGACTTACTACACAGCTCCACATAGGCGAGGAGATCACAGGCAGAGTAATCAGTACTCCAGAGATGTTCTTCAATTGTCAAAATTCTGTAACATGTCAAGTGTGGGAAGAAGGACAAGGCAAGGAAACAGAAACCCAGGGGAACAGAAATCTCAAGTTTCTCCATGGACTGTGGATCAAGACTATGATTATAATTTCTGATAACCTCGTCTTCCCCTACTATGACATTCATTTTATAGTGGAAACTGAAACGTTTCAGATCTAGCACCTTCTCCTCAGAATACATGTTATATTTGGACAAATAACATAGCTGCTTTTCCAAATGGAATAGTAACAGGATCTTAAAAACCAGGCTTCTTTTCTTTTTGACTGAACCGAAGTATCGCTGCTGATGAAAGGAACAAAAAGGTCAGTGGAACTTGTCCTTGAAATACAGCCCAAATTAATAACTCCATGCAACCTCCATGTAAGCATTAGCTGTAGTGATTTGTGGGGAACATGATGGAACTTTCCACTCATTACAAGCAATTCTCCTAAGCTCGATAGACAGACTTTCCTTAATTGAGGAACAGACATTACCAATGAATTTTTATGAGTTTATTTGTTCTGGAATTTTTTTTCCGTAATGCAGTCAGTTTATTATATTAAAAATGTATATCACAACTGAAGCAGTTTTGTAAAATAGGCATTAATACAGTACTGTATTTATTTGCATCATGGGGATGCAAGGAAAAAAAAAAAAAAAGCAAACTGCTTACTACGTGAAAAAACACAGCCATCTGATAACTAATGGCTGTGGGGCTGGAAGTCCCAGAAAATGCTTCCATTGGACCTCAGTCAAGTGTTTGGAATTGGTTATAATGAGATGGAAGGGTTAGTTTGGAAATCAGTCGAGATGTGAACACAGTTGGATGTTAATTATCTTTAACATTAGTCCAGCCCACAGTGCATACCTGAGTATATGTGTACCCACTGTGAGTTAGCCTTTACTCTGCTGTTAGATATCAGAGCATGTTTTCAATATATACACAAAAGTTCCTGCTCGTTTCTGTGATACCAGTAATACTAGAAAGAGAAATCTTAGAATGCTGAAACGAGCTATTTTAAAGGTGAAGGGTGCCCCCTAAAAGCAGCAGCCTAAAATAGAATCAGACTGTGATCTTTATATACCCATCATAGCTTAATGATGTCCCTTAATATGTTACCGTGGTTAAAAATAAAGCCTACACGTTAGGTCATGAAGATTAAAACTGAAATGCTTATATTTCCTTTATTGCGATTAAAGTTCTTCCTTTGAACTTTCCACATAAAAAATTCCCATGCAGCCTCATAGAGCATCAACCCTGCTTAGCTTTCACTAGCCTGTAAGTGGGGAAAGTTGTTCAAGGGTAATCACCGTACCGTTAATACATCATTGGATGCTCTTATGCAAGATTCTCTAGCCAATATTTTCCAACACTTTGTTGGAAGATCTTTTTTTATTTGAAAGAGTTGCTAGAAAATGTGCAATTGGAAAATAATTTACACATACAGACATACACAAAAATTACAGGCTGTCGCTATGGGGCTCTATAAAGCTTACAAATTCAGAAAATAGGATATTCACATTCTCTCAATGAATCAGAAATGTAACAGTCCACATGACTAAGCAGACACTCAGAGAAGAGCTTGCAAATCAGGCTGCAGGGAGAATGCTGTCATCAGACTCTAAAAATCTGACATAATTATCACTTAAGGAAAGTCAATGTGGAAAATTAATTAAAATATTTTTAGGCCATTAATTTTTCCAGTTCTCATACTCATTCCGCTTTCCATACCCAACCCTGTAGTGTCATAATCTAACCCAATATCAAAAAATACATTAAATGTCCGACTCTTTAAAAACCAAACATGGAGTCTCTGTTATTTTTTTCTCCACATTATTTTTTTTCTTTTGGCCAGTAGCCTGTATTCTAAGAATAATCTAGTTTTTCCTGACAATAAAGATTTTAAAAATATTCCATAGTTGCTATAAGGATGGCACCTTGAAAGGGTTTCAGTTATTTTGTCTCGTGTGACATTTACAGTTTTTCAAAGATCCTTTATGGCTATTTATATATCTTGCCCTAATGAGCTCATTCTTTTGGCTGTCTTGGGACAGTAAACACATAAGTAAACAAACTTTGTTTCACTCACCTGCTACCACTAGATGTGAGGGCTTTTCATTTAACCAGTTCACTTAAGTAACTGAAGTACTTTTCAGTTTTTTTCTTCAAAAGAGTTCCAATTTTTAGAAGTGCCGCATTGACATAATAGAATAAATTTATATAGGATTTGCTATATCCTTCTATTTTAAGTTCTATAGTTAAACTAAAACATTTAATCGTTGCAGCAACCTTAAAACATTTAGATGAAAACTGAGGAACAGAGAAGTTTTCTGAGATTACATAGCTGGTAAATGGCCGAGTCAGGGTATGAACTTGAGCAAATTGTGTCTAGAATCTGACCTTAGTCACTATTCTGTTCTCCTTCATAGAGAAATTTACTTACGTTTTTTCTTTTTTATTATATATGAGGTACATCCCCCAAAAAGGTTACATAAGATGAATGGATATATTACGTTAAAAATATTAAATTATTATTGGGGCACCCGGGTGGCTCAGTCAGTTAAGTGTCTGACTTCAGCTCAGGTCATGATCTCACGGTTCATAGGTTCGAGCCCCAATCGGGCTCTGTGCTGACAACTCAGAGCTTGGAGCCTGCTTTGGGTTCTGTGTCTCCCTCTCTTTCTGCCCCTCCCCTGCTTGTTCTCTCTCTCTCTCTCTCTCTCTCAAAAATAAATAAAAACATTACAAAATATTTAAAAAATATTAAATTATTATTAATTGAAATCATTCTGATTCCTAGCATAATATAGACTTTAAAAATGTCACTATCTACTTTATCTAAAAATAAGGATCTTTTAATTTTTTTGTTTTATTTATTTTATTTTGTTTTTGAGAAAGAGAGAAAGCAGGCAGAGACAGAGAGAGGGAGAATCCCAAGCACCATTGGCACAGAGCCTGATGTGGGGCTCGAACTCAAAAACTGTGAAATCATGACCTGAGCTGAAATCAAGAGTCGGATGCTTAACTGACTGAGCCACCCAGGCGCTCCATAAATAAGGATCTTATTTTAAATAAAAATTGTATCTTAAAAGTTGCTGCTACGGGTTGTAACATTTTTCCTTATTGCTTCCCTTTTCAGCTAAAAATTTTACAGTACAAAATGTATGTATGCATATTTAAAGGTTCATGTGTGCAGTGATAAGATGCCATTCACTAGGTATTTTATAGAATGCACAAACAGAATTATAGATGCATAAATATACATTTTTCTAATGAAATTGTTCTTTAAAATGCATTGGTACCTTGCAAAAAAGGTCAAAATCAAATTCCTGTATTAAATAATGTTACTGTTAGGTGGCTCAGTTGGTTAAGCATCCAGCTCGGGGGTTTCGGTGCAGGTCATGATCTCAGGGTTCATGAATTCAAGACCCACATCAGGCTCCACGCTGACAGTGCTGAGCCTGCTTGGGATTCTCTCTTGCTGCCCTTTCCCAGCTTGTGCATGAGCGCAGATGCTCACACACTTTCTCTCTCTCAAACTAAATGAATTTTAAAATAAATAAATAATGTTAATGTTAAATAATAATATTAAATATTGTTAAATAATTTAATGTTCTATATACTGTGGCTAGCGCTATAGAACATCTACTTTTACATCCTTAGAAAATGAGTTTTGTTCTGTTAAAAATGTGTCTCCAATTGTCCTTAGGGAAAGAGAAAATATTCCAAAACATAATACCCATTTGTTTCAAGTATGTCAGCTCATAATGATTACTCATGTGTATTATTGTTTTAATTAATTACAATTTGTATTTTTTAAAAATTCCAGAAAACTCTCAAATCTTAAATTAGACATTATTTGGCCCTTAATTACTTTAATCTTAATACCAGAAGAGTTATCATTCACAAAGTCAAGTTGTAAATAATCCCACAAGTGAATATGATATTTAGTAGAGAAACTACAAATGTTAAACCACCTATTATCAAACTGTATAAGAGTATTTTCTCTTTGGACAAGATAACATAAAAATGAATGAAAGCAAAACAATTCTGCGTTTGACCTTATTTTATTTAAATAAGCCGTTTAACCTCTGGTCATTCACTTTCACTCTGGAATGAGATTCAAAGCATCAAATCAACCTTGATACACATGTGCACACACGCACGCGTGCGCGCGCACGCACACACACACACACACACACACACACACACACACGCTATTTAGCCAATCGTAAGGCTGTTTACAAAACAGAGGACAGAATCAAATTAAAAGAAGTGTGGAAGGCAATTCAGTAAAAACATTGCTGAAGGAAAGATGGGTAAACTGAAGAACTGACAACAGCTTCTGTCTCTGTTCCACTGCTATTGGGCAAAGAGAGTGGGATACTCAGAGAAAACAGAAAATGGAGTGGGAGCAGAAAGATGGAAATGTGTAGAGTCAATTTTTTAAAATAAACCTACTTACCTGTTCCCCAATCTCATGCCCTCGATAATTAGGAAAAATTAATTTTTCATACTAATCTTTCTTCAAATATAGAAAAAGGAGGCAAATTTTTCCCAAGTGATACTTAACAAATGAAATCAGAAAATGAGGAGAGTGATGTTGATGGTGACAATTTAGGAAGGAATGCAAACCCTTATGAATGTGTTTTCTTTGTTCTCCTCAATACACTTGAACAGAAATTTAAAACAGACAAACAAACAGGAATTATATGTTTTTCATACTAGATAACTCAAGATTTATTATTTTGTGTTTCAATATCAACTGAGTTTTCAAAATAACTTAGTAACACATGCAATGTCATTTTTTAATGTGACTGCTTGTATAAACACATAACTAATAAATGTTTATGCAGAATTCAGACTGGCCTAAGAACAGGAAATTATGAAGTTAAAACTCAAGAGAAATCAACAGTTGTAATGCACGTATGATCTTTCTAAATTAAGGGTGACTATTACAGAAATATCACTAAGAAGAGACTGTAAATAGGTCTTACGTCCTTCAAAGAAACTCACTTGATAAATGTAGAGAATAATACAGGAAGATGCACCTACTACTCAGAAATTAGCAAAAAGTTGTCATTGTCATGGGGATTCTTAAATTATAAAAGGAAATAAATCAAATGATTAATGTAATTAATTTTTCTTGAAGTTCAACTGATTCAAGGTAAAAGCATATTTATTATGTGAATGTCTAGCCACCTGTGATATTAAAAAAAAGAATAAATACCAAATTTGCAATATATGTAAATTAGGCAAATTTTGTCATTGAAGTCCATAGCAAATACAATAAAGTATAGTTACTCACCGATGACTTTAATTTTCTCATATGAATTTGCATAAATACATAAATACACTTATAAAAATAAAGGCCTGAATTTTTGTTACTTTTTGCACTTTTTAATAGGAACAAAATAAATCAAAAAGTAAATGTAATAGCTATACACACCAGAAGTCATCTGATGTATAAAAATTGCTGTAATGCTGATCAGTGGACCACACCTTCAGATGGAATTCAAGTAGCTTTCAAATGCCCAATTTTGCTGCTAACTGTAAGAAAAACAACAGATCCGGACTACATAAGAGAAATAGATCAGACACATAAGTGAATAATATGGGTGCTTAAAAAAAAAAAAAAGCAAAGAAAGGATTGGTAGAGCCCACAGTAAACTAAAGAGTTCACACCTTGTCTAAATGAGCAAGTTAATTTCTCTAATGGTTGTTCTGTATGAATATGTACTCATACATGCTAGATCTGATTTTTCATGGGAAGCAGGAGATCTAGATTTTAATGCAAAAATTAACTTTTAAATATGGGCAAGTAATATAAAACCTTGACATCATTTAATGGATCACAAAAGAATAGCTGTTCAGTAACTAGTGTGTGCCCTTCCCAGAGGTCTTCAAGTAGAGTTGTCCTAAATAAGTAGGCTAAATCAATCAATTAGGGAATTTGCTGATTGGAATCTGGTTGGAATCTTGTTGCATTTTCTCAGCCACAGCTTTATGAATATAAAATAGCCCACTGTGTTTTATCAGTGGGGGCTTTTAATAAATGATAATTCTCTCAGTATGTAGGTATAAGTATGCATTTCATGAGGCCAGTGGATCTCAGGTGCACACCAAATAAATCCTGTCTATTAATTCTTGCTTTCCGACCATAATTTTTTTTTTTATTAGTTACCAATCAGTTGTGATCCACAACAGAAGTTTAAATAGGTTCCAATCCAAAAGTTTACCAATTGCTACTCTCGTCATTTGTCGATCTTCAGACAGAATTTTTGCCTCAGTTGCGACAGGGAACCACTATCTTTGTGATACAAATTAATGTACTCTCCTCATTCATTCATGGCATTAGAATAAAAAAAATAAAGGTGTTCAGTGTTGTAAAGTATATATGGTTTAAGTGAAAAGATACCACATTTGGCCCCCTGAGAAGTAACTCATTCGTCAGAATTATCTCTGTATGACAGATTAAGTTCACTGCTAATAGGAGAGCTCAAGTTTTCAATCTACATGTAACAAATTCATGGTACCCAACATTTATATTATGCTTAAATTTTAAATTTGCAAACTACATTCTCATATAAGATCCTAGATATAATAATTTGATTCTAAATATAATGAAAACCCACATGAAACTCTTACTTTTCCTTTCTGACTCCCCAAAGAGGGTCTTTCAAAAGTATTCTAATGAATTGCTTTCTTATGTTTCCTGAGAAGACGCCACCATTGCCTGAAAATTATGGCTATGTTTCTAGTTTATATTATCATAGTGTGATAACACTCACTTGAGTCTGTACCATTTTTGTAGTTATATTTATTCATATAAACTTTTGAGGATTAAGAGAGATGTTTTTATGTAAAGGATCTCACTTAGTGCTCTGAATTATAGATGGTATTCAATAAAATATAATAAAAAATAATAATAATAAATAATTCAATAAAATATCTTTAGTTGCCTCTATTTTGGCTACCTGTTTTCCAAATGCCGCTATGGCATTCAACTTATACACATATGCCAATTCCTAAAGTAAAATTCCAATTATGGTGATTCCACACTCTTTTGGATTCTTCTTGCCTCTAGAAGATGGGGCATAGCTTTCAAAGCCCTCTCTGAGCGTTATCTTTCTTTCCTTCCCTGTTACCATCAAACTTTACCCCAACTAAACAACTTTCTTTTTAGCCTTTCTCTCAGGGTGTTATCTTTACTATAATTTCCTGTTTACTTGAAATTATTTTACTACCTCTTTTCCTCACCAATTATAGCCTATAAAAATCTTACACATCCTTGGGGCCCTGTTCAGTGGGATATTTCTACACTACTTTCTCTCCTCTTCTTCCAGAGCACTGTGTGGTTTTTAAATCACTTATCTCTAAGTATTACAGTCTTAAAATTAATGAAGTACACACCTCAGCAACACTGACAAGACCATAGGTATGTTTAGGAGAGTCTTTATCCCATTTGCTTTTATATACTCCCAAAAGGGGAAGGTTGCCTTCCACATGGTAAATGTTCAATAAATATTTACTGAATTGATTTGGTAGGAACTATAGGAGTCATTAAGACCAGCTTCTTAAACCAACTTAGAAATCCCCTCTACACCTTCCCCACAGTCCTGCCTCTGGAAGAAACATGTGGAATCTCACTTCATTACATGGTATCTTTCCTTGTTGGAAAACTGAACTTATTAGAAAGTTCTTTCTCGTTTCAGGCGGAAATATTTTTCTCTTCATCTTTCCTCAGCTTTTCCGGTGCAATTTAAATATTAGAAATTTTCCTTTTCCACATGGCAACCTTTTAAATATTAATATTGTGCTTACTGTAGTCATTCTCTTCTCCTGCCAAACCTCACCCACCCCTTAGCCCCACCATCTGTTTTCCTAACATGACATTATTTCAGTCACCCCTTCTAAAATGTTACTTACTTCACCAGTGTACTTCTTTTTGAAGAACTCCTAACTGGGCAAAACGCTCTGTGAATGATTTAACCAGGCCAGGATGAAATGGAAGTATTATCTCCCTTCGTGTGTGCGCCTTATTCCTGCAAGTCAGCCTACAACTTTAGCAACCAAATTATGTGGTTGCTTTGTAGTGAAATTCAACAAAACCCAGCTATTTGCCAGGCATCATAAGGCCCTTCCACATATGTTGTCTCGGTAAATTTGTAGTTGATTAAAGCTCTGAAGTCATTGTCACACCAATTGTTAATAGAAAGATCTTCTGCTTTCAACATGTACGATTGCTACCTGCACACAAATCTAGGATTGTTCATTTATCCTAGTTCAGTTTCATTATATTGGATTTGCCTCATCTCTTTAGTCCGTCGAGATCAATTTATATCCTGTTTCTGGTGTCAAAGATAATAGTTTCTCTAGCTTTGAGTCAACTACATATTTGATAGGAACACCATTTAGTTTTCAGTTAAGATATTTATAGAAAAAAAAGTTGAGCTGAATGGAGCAGAGCCAAGGAGGGAAGCTACCTCCTAAGAGTCCATTCTTCTGATTCGTAATTAGAGCCCCTAAGGAGAGCTCTTCTACAGAACTAATTCAATGTCTAACATTTGTTGCACATTCTCTGTCTTAGCTACAAAGGCATCTTGAAATTCCTGTGTTTTAATTAGAATCTGATAGAAATCTCATGAAATATGAAATCAGCTTTTGGTGTGCCTTGGTCAGAGTGTATTCTTGGTATTGTTTATACTTATTTATTCATTCATTTGTTTATTCAATTTTCATGTTCACCACTCACTAGAGGTTCCAAACTAATACTATGACAGCATTTTACAAACATTTTTAGGCTTTATTTATTTATTTATTTATTTATTTTTAAGAGAGAGAGCATGTGTGTGTGCACAAGCACACAAGGGAGGGACAGAAGAAGGAGAGAGAATCTGCTGACGCAGGTCTCGATCTCACCACTGTTAGATCATGACCTGAATTGAAATCAAGAGTCAGACATTTAACCCACTGAGCCACCCAGACAACCCCCAAAGTTTTTTAGTTTTAACAATTATCTGACAACTCTATAAATCCCATACTTTACTTCTATCCATTTTTGAAAATTGAGTTATTTTCCCATCTCTAATCTTCCGGGGTTTCCTCTATTCACCATCATTTCCTAGTGATTATGCAGAATGATTTGTTTCACAACCTTTCAAATGTAATTCATCTGTGTCTGGACTTGAACATTCATTTAAAGAGGCTAAATGCTCTCATAATCTTTGCTTTTATTTTGTGCTTCAATTACCTCTTTATGATGCTATCATTCCTAATGTGAAGATAATTCTCCCAGTGGAGAGAAATAGAAGTAAACCACCATTTTATCACATTTAACAGTATATCATTTTCCTAAGCAGTGACTGTATCCATCATTTAAAAAATATTTTTAGTCTGATAGTGAATTTATAACATATACACACATATTTTATGCATATTAAAGAGAAAACTCTTTAGTGCACTTGGCATAAGTAAAAAATATTTTAGCCTCTTGGTCCTATTCTTAAAGATTGTTTCTTCTTTTTTGTATTCATCTTTGGTTATATGTTCTTCCCTTCATATTTTACACACGTCTCATTTAAATTAGAGCTCATCAGAAAGAGAGCCCTAAGCAACGACACTGGTTTCCTTGGATACTGATTCTTTATTTTCCTCATCAGTATCATTTGTGATTGTATTATCAGATTTTCAAATTTTATTCTCTATTTCCTTTAAATTTTCTGGCCATGGAACCCCAAGGGGAATATGATAGCTATTTCTTCTTAAGTTGTTTTTTAATATGATTTCCTAAAAATTAGGATGTGCTTTAGTAGCCTTTTCTCAACTATTAAAATAACATGTATGCTTCCTCTAAAAGTTTCCATTATATCAGATTCAGGACTAAGCTCTTCTTTGCTGGTAAAAATTAAATCAGGAATAGAAACTATCTTCATTGCTTTGTTTTCAACCTGAGGAATGCTGTTTCAGCAAGACAACACAGTTTTTTGATATTCTTGATTAGGACAAAGGGCATTCTAGTAAATATCTAGATGTTTTAATTTCCCATAAGCTGTCACTTTTAACATTCTGTAACCTGTGTAATGAAATATCAGCGTCATATATGCACTTACTAGAAATGTGGATTCTGGGGGTGCCTGGGTGGCTCAGTCGGTTGGGCGTCCGACTTCGGCTCAGGTCACGATCTCGCGGTCCGTGAGTTCGAGCCCCGCGTCGGGCTCTGGGCTGATGGCTCGGAGCCTGGAGCCTGCTTCCGGTTCTGTGTCTCCCTCTCTCTCTGCCCCTCCCCCGTTCATGCTCTGTCTCTCTCTGTCTCAAAAATAAATAAACGTTTAAAAAAAAGAAAAAAGAAATGTGGATTCTGATCCTCAGCCTGTATCAGAAACTCTGGGGAGGGGTATCTCAACAATCTGCATTCCCACAAGCCCTTAGGGTAATTCTTCTGCCCACTGAAGTTTGAGAACTACTGTTGTTAAACATCATCTATATCTTCTGGCTGAGAATCAATGCAAAGTATCCCTTAGCTACTTATTCTGGCTCAGATATTGACTATTAATCTCACAGGTTTTAAGGACAGATACTTCTTATTACCACATAGTAGAATGTCCCTGCCTTTTCCTATTGACTTATTTCTTTTGAACAAGGAGTCCTCTATATCACAGATATAATTGCATCACCAAAAATAGTGTGATGCATGTAAGATAATTCAAGTTCTAATGTTAAATTTCCAGTGTTTTCAAAATATGTTACTCATCAGACTCTGTATAAGTATGTAACTGAGGCCTTTCATTTAGTCTGACTCATTCAGGATTATTTCCTCCTGAGAACTTCTTGGCACCCTCTCCCTTATTGTTCTTGCTCAGACTATAACAGCCAATCTATTTCTACTCTCTCTACTCCCAGACTCCCTTCATTCTGATACTCTGATCTGTTCTTCTATGAATTGATCTAAAGCACAGCCCAAATCCTGTCATTTCCTTGTTGGAAATTCTTTATTGGTTTTGGACTCCTCAAACTGGCATTTGAGGCTCTCTGTAATATCACTTCATCCATTTTCTCCAGAATTTTATTTCATGACCCCCTTCTTTATAACCAACACTCCAATTCAATGGGACTAAGTATTGTTTCTGGGACTTTCCTGCTCAGAGGCCTTTGTTCATGCTTGTCCTAACTCTTGGCATGCCATTTACCTTCATTCTCTTATTTCATATTCCCTGGGGTACAGCACCGTCATGAATCCTTTGCTATGTAACTTGATCAGATGGCATCTCTCCTCTTCTCCTCTGATGAACACCATAAAACCTGATGAAATACTACCAGGCACCTGGGTGGCTCAGCTGATTGCACATCTGCCTCTTGATTTCCGCTGAGGTCATGATCCCAGGAGTATGGGATTGAGCCCCTCGATGGGCTGTATGCTGAGCGTGGAGCCTGCTTAATTTTCTGTCTCTCCTACCCCTCTGCCCCTCTCCCCAGCTCTCTCTAAAATTAAAAAAATAAAATAAAGAAAGAAATACTACCTTGTACAATGCATGATTGGGTACTTATCACATACTTCTATTAAGAAGGGACTTCTGGGGGCGCCTGGGTGGCTCAGTCAGTTAAGCGTCCGACTTCAGCTCAGATCATGATCTTACGGTCTGTGAGTTCGAGCCCCGCGTCAGGCTCTGTGCTGACAGCTCAGAGCCTGGAGCCTGCTTCAGATTCTGTGTCTTCCTCTCTCTCTGACCCTCCCCCATTTATGCTCTGTCTCTCTCTGTCTCAAAAATAAATAAACATTAAAAAAAATTAAAAAAAAAAAAAAAAGAAGGGACTTCTGGGCACCTGGGTGGCTCAGTCAGTTAAGCATCACAGTCTTTGTTTCAGTTCAGGTCATGATCTCACAGTTTGTGGGTTCGAGCCCTGCATCGGGCTGTGGAGACTGCTTGGGATTTTCTCTCTCTCCTCTCTCTGCCCCTCCCTTATGCTCTCTCACTCTCTCTTTCTCTTAAAATAAAGAAATATGCTTAAAAAAGAACAAGGGACTCCTGACATGTGCTTTATCCTTAACAGTATTTATGGAATTGAAGTAAATATCATCCTGTAGCAAACATGCTATCATTTCTTCTATGCATCTTTTTCTTCCCTTTTTATTCTTCTCCTAAAATTTTCTCAAATGATATAGTTAATTTCAAAGTGCCTAATAGGAAATCCAGGGCTTTGCTTCCAAATTATATAAACTCAGTGATTCAAAATACTAATGTATTATCTTTCTGAAGAAAGTATAATGAGCATAATGTTCTTTTGATAAGTGTAAAATTAATTGTTCACCATTGAATGACTTGTTTTGAATGGAAATAGGTTTAAAATATTAATTTTAAAAACTTGGTGTTAAAAAAACACAATAAATGTATATGTGTGGGGGGGGCGGGGAATAAGTAAAGGAAGAAAACAGGGAGAGAGAGAAGGAGAGAGAGAAGAAAAAAGAAACAATTCACCAAAACTGAATTGATCACAAAGGTCTTCAGTCTTTCTTTCTCCTCCTGTCAGTGATAATCACTGTCACAAACTGAACTTAAGTAGAAACATAACCTATTGGATGTAGGAAAAGAATTATTTTATCCACATTTGCATACAGGTAAGTGGTGGCTATATTGTAAGAATTATAGATTATAAAAAACTATTTATTGAAGATACCATGTATTTGGACAGTATGTTGTGGAGTTGAAAGGTTTTATGAACCATAAAAAAAAAATAGCACAAGATAAGGAAGTTGACTTCATGAAAATAGAGGAAAAGGCTTAGCAATTAACCTTAGAATGAAGTATCTTTCCTTTCTTACCATGATCAACTCACATTTAAGTCTTTAAATGGAAAATGACTTGTATTTAACCTTTTATGATTCAGAGAGCCATTTAATTGTAATTATAGCTAATCCAATTAAAGATGGATTATAATAACTGCTGAATTAATAGGTCATGAAATACTGAGTTTAATTAGTAGATTCCTATGTATTTTGGAAGAATGAAAAACTACTCTTTGAAATATGTGAAAACTTTAAAATTTTACTATAAACTTAAAATTGTGGAGCTTGTATTATTAAAAGAAAAAAAAAGGAAGAAGCCCATGAAATAATGGCATAGCATGAAATTTGGGGGAAAAATCTAAGTTCCTAATTTTATATTTAGTGAATTTAATTATTATTCTGTACCCTCAATCATGAAAGAAAAGAATAGTAAATATTTTTAATTTCTTGTTTCTCTGGACAAATTAAGATTATTAATATATAATAAAAAATAATTGAAAATAGTAATAATATCACTATTGAATGACAATTTTACTTTTAAGATTACAAATCACAGTGCAACACAATTTAAATCAAGTGTAGACATTCTGTATCTGTTTGTTGCATACTTACCAAAAACCATGCAGTTTCAGTTAAATTAGGACAAGTGACCTATATTAGTATCAGATGGGCATTTTTTTAAAGAGCTATGGAAACATGAATAAAAGAGATTTTTTAAGAAAATTGGTGACTCTTGGTATGGCAAATAATTACACAAATAAAATTAAATAACTATTCTATTATGTACATAATGTAGATTATACAGTGTGGTGTGCTTCTGTCTTTCCAGCTACTTCTACATGCATATTGAAAAGGACTACTCTCTCATAGATGTACACATTAGGGTGCGATCCTTAGACTAGGTAGTTCTGGAGCAAAACAGACAAATCCCAAATCACAAGATCATATTTCCTTAATTCTGTGCTGCAGTATTTATATATTTTAACATTTTAAAAATCAGGATACATCTTAAAATTGAAATGTAAGAACACATATGAGGTCTTTAAACTTTTATCCCACCACATGGGGGATTTTTCAGGGTGACATGAGCTAAACTATTAAAATGTTTCCCTCTGAAAGTGTTCTTTTTCCTTCGATAGCACAAGGACTCCCTACTTCATGGCCGGAAAGCATTGCTCTGAAGATGACACTATTTACATAAAATAGCTGGCTGGTAAAAAGTGTCAGGATATTTCACATTTCCCCCTTATAAATCTACCACTGGGTTATATTTTCAAGATGACTAGAGATGCACAAATGGGAGAATTGGTAGACTAAACAAACAAACAAACAAAAAAGATCCAGAATATACAATTGGGGAACTCAAGAAGCAGATTCTCAGGCCTGCAGGATTATTGCAGGAGTCCTAGTAGTTTATTCAGCCTTGCCCACCTAGGTACACAGAAATATAAACTGGCACCAGAGCTAAAATACCTAATTTAAGAGCCCCAGGCCAGAACAGGTTAAGATTGCTCTGTGCACAACACTCACGCACAAGGGGCACCCAGGAATGTCCCAGAGGAAATATGTGGCTATTGAAAGATATACAGTGGCAATATATAGCAGATACACAAATTACCCAGAATGCACACACTCGAGAGTCCCACTACCTCTTGAGGGATGCCAGAATGTTCTGCTGCAGCACTTAGAATGGAAACACATTTTCTGAGAGCAACAACCTCCTATGAAGAAATTGCTTTCTCCTTTAGCATTTGGAAGCTGCTGAGAAATCCATAATCAGGGTTTTCTTAATGTTGTTTTAAACAGGCCCATTATCAGAGCTACATCTCCCTGAAAGCTTCAGACTTCATTACACTATTAGAAAAAAATTAACATATTGTACCTGATAAGCTCCTGGCATATTCAAAATATTGCAGCCTTACTAATGCTGACTACCCCAGCACTTTCATTCTTATTAAAAGTGAGTTGTACAAGAATGAAAATATATGCTGTTTGTCTATATTTTTCTTGAGATAAAGCAGCAACAGTTAACTTGTTCTGAAGTTAATTTTCTACTTGTAAATTCAAGTATGCATTTTTAGCATATCCTTTCTTTTGTCAAAATATAATATCTGATTGTGCAAGAATTTAAGAAGGAAAACTAATGTGGCATATTTATAGTAGATGATATTAAAAGTAAATTTGAAGGTTAAGGTGATTTATTAGAATATCTGTCAGTAGTCTCGGTAAAAACTAAGAATACTATTATGCTATGCTAATGCTGGATTGCTTCTTGATATGTCAGTTCTGAAATATTTTTAAAATTGAGAGATTTGCGGGGCTCCTGGGTGGCTCAGTCGGTTGAGCGTCCGCCTTCGGGTCAGGTCATGATCTAGCAGTCTGTGAGTTTGAGCCCCACGTCTGGAGCCTGCTTCGGATTCTGTGTCTCCCTCTCTCTCTGCCCCTCCCCCACTCATGCTCTCTCTCTCTCTCTCTCTCTCTCTCTCTCTGTGAAAAATAAGTAAACATTAAAAAAATTAAAAAAGAGAGATTTGAAGAAAAATGAAAAATATATATATAGGCATTGTGTAAAATAACATTTTTTTTAGCTTTTTCAAAATTGGTTTTTATCTGAAATGGAAACTGAAAAAATAATGTGACAGATGCAATTTATTTGGACTTAAGTTTAATCAGCGAAAGGCTAACCTTATGTAAAAGACTCAAAGTTGCAGGGATCAAAATCTAAGGTTGAGGTCGCAAATCAGTGTTGGAAATATGAGTCAGATCGCTATTCTGCACGGTAGAATTTTGTTTGCAGCTTTGCACTAAGAAATACTACCAAGTGACCCACATCTTTAACGGGTTGTCAAAGAGTATGTACATACATCATCATTAAAATTAAGTTTCAACGGAGGTAGAAGTTTAAGTTGTGCTGGGTAACTTTTCTTCTAGTTTTAAGGGTTTTTACGAAGTTCAGACTTACCTTGAGGGGAAAGAATAACATAAAAATGTAAAGGAAGTATTACTTAAAATGCCCCAGACTCCTCAAACCAGCATATTTGGGACTTAAAAGGATTGGGCTTTTCAATTAATGTAACACAAAGTTGAAATTATAAATTTGGACAGCCGCCCATTTTTTGTTTTCCTTTAAACCTAGTCAGCTCTGTTCTTGTCATGACTTAGCACATGCTTCAACGTTTCCCCTAGATAACGGTCCCGTGCCAGCAAGTCACAGACTTCTCCAAAATAAACAGGAGGACTTCTAATGCAGCTTAAATGAACGAAACAGCCTTATTGATCTCTCAGATGCTCCCTGAATGAATACTTCTTACATTTTGGATTTGAGGAAGGAAGGAGGGAGGAGAGAAGGCAGGAGGGGCAGCGCTTAAAGGCAGAAGGGAAACTCTCCTAACACCATTAAGAATTCACAGAGATAACAGCTGCGAATTAGGTGGCTTGTGGTATTTAATGAACCCTGTATAATTTGCTCTATTGTTAGTCAATACGTGGCTTTCTGTAAGCATTTACAAGATTATACCTTGATGAACAATAAGGGTCCGGCAAATTTTTCTTTCTCCTTGCTGATGGAGGGTCATTTGGAAATGGTCCGAGGCAATCGAGATGCCATTAGTACAGGAGATTCTCCCCAGACTGAGGAAGAAGCTCACACTCTTATCTGTCAGAAAGCTTGGTGGAGGCTAGAGTTGCTTGGCGATAATAATCTCATTCCTGTACTTAGCCTTATAGCTGTCAGAGCAAGAATGCCTCGCTGACATAACGTCTAACTAAATGCAGTAGTCCGAACTTGTTTGGCAAAACAACAAAATTTAGAAACCCAAACCAAGAATTACTTCTGTCCTCGTACAAAGAAATCGATAACTACAACAGGAAAAATGAATGAATGAGTTGCCTGAGTTTAAAAATAGGAGGCATTCTTTTAAAGCAGCCAAAGCTGCGTTACACACACGAAGTGTTTCTTTGTGGTTGGGAGATAGCCCCACACAGTGTAAGAGGACAGGTATTAGGCGTAACCAGGGTGGGGTGTACCCAGCCTGTCTGAGCCTCGGTTTCCCTAATAGGACTGTGAGGAGAAGACACCACGGTGCTAAGTATAAAACACCAAGTAATGTAAGAAGTGTGAGTCGTTTTCCCTTCCTTCTAGTTGCAAGGGTGTCTTGTCTCTCTCAAATGTATTTGGCACAGCAAAATACACTAAAATGCACCAAGAAATACTACCAAGTGGCCCCATCTCTGTATCTGAGAACTGTATCCAGGGTGCACCAAGCTGTGACATGAGACCTGAAAAATGCAGTCAGTATCTTCAGTTCGGGACTGGCAGTTTTAGTTTTCACCTTCTGTTCTCATACAAATCCCGGTGATTTTTTTTTTTTTTTTCTGAAATATATCGTAGAGTATCATTATACAAATAATTGAATGTATTTGAGATACTTGAATAATTTATAGGACTTTCTGTTACCCAACCTGTCATATAGACTTGGCAAATGCATTCACAATTGACAACATTTCCATAGAAAAGAAATGGTAAATTATTCAGATTGTACTTTTCCCCCATCACCTAATTAATTAGCACAGCTTATTAAGAACTTATTTTATGCATAAAGCAGTATCCAACTGGATGTAATGAATGAAGATAAAAAATGTTTCAGAAAGTGCTTTACAAATACCTCACCTTTTTTGGTTGTTTCTTTCTCAAATATCTGAATGATAGACTGAATTTTTCCATTTCCACCTGGATTTTTGGTAGATGTGTCGATGTTTATTGGTATTTTTTTTTAAACAAAACTTCATTAAACGTTCTCTAAAATATTTTACTTTTGTCTAAATTTAAGTGAGATTAATAGCATACTTTAAGGATATTCTTGGTGAATTTAAAAATTAATCCTTTGAAGGGATGACTAAATGCAGCACTCAATACAATGCAACATTGATTTGAATACAAGAACGTTTATATTTCTGTAGTATTTATTTTAAAAAAATTACAAAGTATACTTTTTAAATTGAAGGTGTGGTGAATGACTTTTCTTTTTACTGCATAAATGGGCTTTCCTTATGTAATAACTGAAGAATAATTTCATGTTTTACTTATTTGCTTATCTCACCCTGCTGCATATCTTTTAAGACCTGACTTCTAGGTTTTTTTTTTTTAAACTTTTTTTTTTTAATTTTTTTTTTTTTTGACGTTTATTTTTGAGACAGAGAGAGACAGAGCATGAATGGGGGAGGGTCAGAGAGAGGGAGACACAGAATCTGAAACAGGCTCCAGGCTCTGAGCTGTCAGCACAGAGCCCTACGCGGGGCTCGAACTCACGGACCGTGAGATCATGACCTGAGCCGAAGTCGGCCGCTTAACCGACTGAGCCACCCAGGCGCCCCCTGACTTCTAGTTTAAGATAATATTCAGCTGGAGCTAGGGCGCCCTGGTGGCTCAGTCGGTTGGGCGTCCGACTTCGGCTCAGGTCATGTTCTCTCGGTCCGTGAGGTCGAGCCCCGCGTCAGGCTCTGTGCTAACAGCTCAGAGCCTGGAGCCTGTTTCAGATTCTGTGTCTCCCTCTCTCTCTGCCCCTCTCCCCCGTTCATGCTCTGTCTCTCTCTGTCTCAAAAACATTAAAAAAAATAAATGAAGAAATAAAAACTACAAGGCAAGAATTTGAAAAAAAAAAAACTTTACTAAGTCTATTGTAATCATTTAAGATTAGAAAATACAGGGACTCCTGGGTGGCTCGGTCGGTTAAGCGTCCGACTTCGGCTCAGGTCATGATCTCACGGTCTGTGAATTTGAGCCCCGCGTCGGGATCTGTGCTGACAGCTCAGAGCCTGCAGTCTGCTTCAGATTCTGTGTTTCCCTCTCTCTCTGCCCCATCCCCACTCAAGCTCTGTGTCTCTCTGTCTTAAAAAAAAAAAAAAAAAAAAAAAAAAATTCAGTTAGAGCTAAGACAAAGAAGGTAATTTCTCAAACCTTAAAGACACAGTGGTTTCCAAATGTATTCGCTTCCCAATGAGAAAACTTTAAGAAAATGTTTCTATAGTATATACTCTCATACAAGTGCTGTTGTTTGGGACAGTAATGGGAACGGTTCTTTCATACTACGCTCTCCCAATTAATTAATGCCTCTTCTGTGAGAAGTTTCATCATAATAGCTTTTGAGAGAATATAAGACCCTACTAGCTAATGGGAAGGACTTAATTCTGTGAATATTATGGATAAACAATTTAAAAGGCACTACTATGCAAGAAGCAAAACAGTTTTAGAGTGACTAAGATATAGTCCTCAGAAGGGATGTGCTTGTTGGGCAATGCGGATGGATTATGGGAAATAAGGGGGCATCCGTGACGTGTGACAAAGTTTGAAATACTGGAAGAATATATTTGTTTGCTCTTAGTTTTACAATCAATATGAATTACTCTTCTGTCCTTGCATGTTTAAACTTCATTTGCAAGATGTCAGCCAAGAAGCCCATTTTCTACTTGCTTATTCATGTTTTCTGTCATCTGAAAAGTTTTATGTGTTCAGTCTGGTTCTCTGAGGTTGACTGCATAAATTTGAAATACTTGCTGATCTTATCCATTCAGAAGATCGTGACATTTCGCAACTATGTAGGGGATCCTGATATTATTCTCGGGAGTCCTAATTTGACCCAGAGAAGGCACAAAGCATCCGGATCCACAGAAGGAAGAATGCAGCATCCATCACTTCTGCCGGTGTTTGTCAGGTGACCCACAGAGCCCCGTTAGAATGTCTTCAGTAGGGAAAAGCTTGACTGCATTCTCAGGTTAAGGAAAGGTGATGCAGTTTATAACTGCTGAGACAGGGGAGATGAGAAAGAGATGGATAAATCAGCTCAAATGAAGCCATAAATAGAAAAGAGCGTGAGCGCTTGCCCCTGTGGTACTGTACCCCACAACCCCTCCAAGTTGCAGACTAGACATTCATTTTCATAATGATTGCATTCATGCATGTTTATCTTAAAGTGGTGGAAGTCAGGTGATCCCATTAAAAGCTGCTGGATGAGATTTATTACCCAGCAGCACGGCAGGCTCAGTCGGCTTCAGTTAGGAAAGAGTGAAAGGTGCATTTAGAGGAGCAGCTGATCAGATCTTGGCAGGCAGGGTACTGCTGAAGTAACAATTCGCAGTAGTTTTACACTCCTGTCAGTGCCAGTTGGCAAACTAATGGAGATGACGGAATGAAAGAACAAAATGTCACAACAGAAAGGAGTGACTTGAAAATTCAAACATTTTCTTATTTCTCATAATCCTACTGAATCAAAATTAAATCAGTCTACAAATGAACCAGCTCAATATTGAATAAAAGGCAGCTATCTGCACAGTTTTTTTTTCCCCAAGTAGGAAAATCGATTAACGTTCTTGTGACCATTAGCTTGTTCAAAACATCATCATGATTTGTAATAACTCTGAGAACTAGTTTATCAACAAGCATATTGATTTTAAGAGAATAAGATTTACTTGGGAATAGCAATTGATACAGATTTTGAAGCCTTACAATAATGATTCCCTTGTAGTGGTGTAGTAGAAAATCAGTGCCACAGGAGAAAGGTCAATTTTAAACTATTACTTTCTAGCAGCAATAGAATATGTCCCCTCATTGTCATCCTAATAATGATCATGTGAATTTACTAAATATTTGCCTGTCACTACAGACGGCAGTAGGAAAGCCAATTCTGTATGCATGTTGTAGGTCATATTTTTAAACTTCAAAGATTTAATAAGTGTTGTTGACTTCCCACGATTCACTCGATTTTGAAGGTGTTTGTAACCCGGAGAAATTATCTCAGTTTTTGACTCTAGAAAAAACAAATATGTAAGTTCATTTATCAAACCAAGCAGGGGAAAATCAAATTAGCACATCATAACAGAAGTTCGGCACAGAGAAACTAAATGTGAAATAAAGATAATGCAAAACATCACGAATATTGCCTCAGTAAATACACTAAAGAACAAATCTTTAGTTCAGAAGAACTACAAAACAGCAGCCATTAGCCCATCAAGAATGAGCTACAAGTAACTTGCCAAAGGTTGAAAAGTAATTTTCTCCTTTAATATAATTTTACAGTGCAGCTATATGGTAGCTTATTCATTTCTCTACCATTTGGTATAAAGGAGAAGTTGTTTTAAAGTTCACATGGAAAAAGAGATAAATAGCTTTACCTATTGCACGGATGCTATAAGGCTCAGAGCCCAATTTGTGTGCCTTGTTGTACGTATACATCTTAATATGTGTGCCTTAATTTCGTTTCTGGGTTCCAGGCTGATTCTTACACCTTCACTTGACATTTTTTTGCCATTCTGTTATGTTTTTCTGTATTTGTAAAGATGAAACCACATTGAATAAGGCAAGCATATAATTCCATCAATCTACTAATACCTGATAGTATTCTCTTAAAACGTATAAAAATAAAGGATATTTTATTTATAGGTAATGTTTGTATGTATGTTCATTCTGTAAGGGTACTCTGAACTTATTATTCTGCACTAAATTAGTCTTGGACCAAGTAGATGTATACAGTTAATTTCATACACTTGCTTGATTGCATTGCCTGTTGATCACTGCAGAAGCCATACAAGGAAGTACCATGCGCTGGGCTTTAAAGGACAGTAAAAATCACACGGTTCTTTGGCAGAACTAAGCCACTTCAAAAGGAGACATGCTTGTCCCATTCTTAAGAAAATCCGCATAATTTACCATCTGATTTTTTTCTGAAGCCTTAAAATAAAGCTCCTATTTTGGCAGAGTCTAAGTTCCTCTGACATCAGTTTTAGCAGAGTGGAGGTTAGCTATTATATGCCAAAATATTTTTCTTGTATATATCCTGTTGGAATGAGTCCTGTTACTAAGTACTTTTTTTTAGCGCTAAGGAAATCAAATCCTGTTTTTGCTTTTTCACTGGAGAATAGAGGGGTTGGGATGGAGTGAGGCCAGATTTTATTATGGCTGCCTGATGAATATTTTTCAGGGAAACTCGGCTATTGCTACTTCGCTATTTTTATCAAGTCATTCCACCTAATTTACATATTTACCTGTTGAATGTTTTTACAATTTGTATCATCATTATCACATTTTACCACGGGCTTTCAGCGTTCCTCTTCTGAACACAAGTTTCTCTCAGCCACTCTCCCCATATCCTCATTCTCTTCTATATGTGTTCCATACTCCTTATAGCTTACAGGGTCTTTCTGAAATTCCAGAGTTTGACTGTGTTACTTCCCTGCTTAAAATCTCCACAGCACTGGATTCACTAGCAGAAGAGGGAAGAGAGCTCAAACCTTAGTGTCGTGTAGTCTTGCTATTCACGTTTGGGGTGGTCCTCCAGCCAGCAGCATCACCACCCCTGGGATCTTGTTAGAATCTATACAGAGTGGAGGCCCCACCAACTGAATCGGCAGTTACATTTTATCCACATTGTCCAGATGATTTGTTTGGACTGTCAAAGCTTGTGAATCCCTGGTTCCACAGGCCACCTCAGTGACCTGCCTTGCCTCTCCAGCCACATCTTTCCCCCAACCCCTTCCTCTCCTTCCACTTTGCTCCCACTGGCTGTCATTTCTCTGGGGACACAGAATAATCGTTTCTTGCCCCCAGCCTTCTGGATACAAAGTAGTTTCTTTGTTCAAGAGTTCCCTTTCCTGACTTCTCTACTTAAGAAATTACTACAAATGCTTTATGACTAAGATCAAATACCTTCTCATCTGGCATCTGATTCGAAGTACAGCCTGATAAATCTGATAAATCATAAATAATTGGCTTTCTCTTCTTTGCTCCTATAGTACATTTACGTATTTCTCTTTAACACTTACTATATTACGTTGGAATGTCTGCTGACATGTCTCTTTCCAACTTCTAGTTCTCTGACATCTAGTAGACTTCAAAATAACATTGTAGATCTTAACAAATGATTATTGAAGAAATTCATGAGAGAATAGCCACTATAAGGTTTTTTACATCCTGCTCAAGGCACATAAAAAAACAATAGATACTGTGGAATAATGTAAACCATTGCCTTTGGTATCCTTTAGAACAGGGGTCTGAAGCCTACAACCCAAGGCCAAGTCCAGCCCTCAGCCACTGTGATTTATGGCAAGTTTAGAAATTAATGTTTGCTGCAAATTTGATAATGTTTCTTAATAAATTCAAGTTAAAATTCCAAAGCAAACAGCATCTATATATGACACTTACACTGCTGTAAAGTAATTTTGAGAAAACTGATGTATGAATCACAAGTAATGTCAAGCTGTTTTAGACACTCTTGGCTACAGTCAAAATTAAATCAAGAAATGAGATCTCCATTCTCACACAAATCATAGCAGATATATTTTCTGGGCCCCAACTAGAGTCCCAAAGCACTTCTCTCTCTCTCTCTCTCTCTCTCTCTCTCTCTCTATCTCTCTCTCTCTTTTTTAAGTTTATTTATCTTTGAGAGGGAGAGAGCGAATGAGCACAATCGGGGGAGGGGCAGAGACAGAGAGGGAGACAGAGGATCCAAAGCAGGCTCCAGGCTCTGAACTGTCAGCCCAGAGCCTGATGTAGGTCTCGAACCTGCGAACCATGAGATCATGACCTGATCCCAGGTCAGAATCTCAACCGACTGAACCACCCAGGCACTTTGCAAGCCTAGATGCAAGTGGAAGGGAAATTTGCATTTTTCAAAATACATTTTGCTGTGCAATTGAGGAGCTTCCATGTCATGTTCAATTGGAAGTCATTAATCTACAATTTTAAGAACCAGCTAAAAGGCAAATATCAAGATGATCCAATAGAATTCTGTAAATTCCTTCCAAGAGATAAATACACTTCATTAAAACCACGTGTGCCTGTGTTTCTGTCAGCATGTGGCACTACCTGCGTTGATAAAAAATATATTCAAAGAATTAATATATGAAATCACAGTACAAAAAAAACATTTACGGTTATTTATGATGATGGGGAACACTAACTGTAGACCACAATTAAGCAAAATGTTATCTTCCTCCCAAAGAGTAATTACATTTTCTCACTAGTAGATCTGTATTACACAAAACAGTACTCAATTCTTATTATATTTCATCAATAAAAAAAATATGGAAGCTTAGTTTCTGTCTTGTCATATAAGTACCTACATAATGTCCTTGATTTTGCCCCATGGTCCATGTTTCTAATATATTTACTGTCTGGCATCTTACAGAAAAAAATTTCTGACCTCTGCTCTAGAACCAAAGACAGAGAGATTAAACATTTAAAAGTGGGTAACATAGTTAATAAGTCTGGGACTAGTATGCAGACATTCTTGCCAAGTTAGAAGTTATATTATCACACATTCCCTAAGTAATCCTGGTAAAATCTATAATAATAAAAATGATATGTTTTTCAGAATGTATTTGAATTCTTTTCTGAGAAGAGTCATCATGATAAAGGGTTGTAAAAACTGTATGGAAAGCAAACATGGAAATAAACATAAAGAATTTCCGTATCTGAACAACTCAGGTCTAGATCAGACTTACTTTATAAACACTTTAAATCTATTACATAAAGAAACCTGGTCTTCAGAGAATTTATCTTTTTCAGGCATAAATTGTTGTAATTTTTAAAACTAGAAAACAGCCTTCATATTTAGGTGTCCTGAAGAAGCTCTCAGTTCCTGTACAACTTATATAATTAAACTCAGCAAGTATCTCTGCACTGTTTACTGTGCATCTCATCATACAGAGGCATTACGGAACACACGCTGAGGGCTCTTCGAGCTGGAGAGAGAGGAAAGGCATTTTGTTCCACTGTAACTTGCATATATCCCTTAAACACAAAGCAATTTTCTGTGCTGAAACTTTGATTCTCTTAGAGCTATCATAGTGGAGGAGTTATGTCATTCCCAAAATCTTTACCACAGAGTGGATGCCTGCTAGAAATAGGATTCCCAGAGAAGTTGTTCAGAAACTAACCGTCATTCTAGGTAGTCAACTGAAGAGCCACCAAGGCATCTGATGGCACAGACTTCCGTTATGAAATGAGCTCTAATCTAAAATTCGTGGTACAAACCCTCCATTTTGATTAGAGCATGGTTGAGTTTGGAGAGTGGAGTCTGAAAATGTTCAGACTCTTTTGGATGAAAATCATAAAGGAATAAAAGCAAACTATTTTCTAGTAGATTAGATTTATTCCAATTCTGTTAATTTTATCAGTAGAAACCAAGAGCTTTCCACTTAAATACCGTTAACTCAGTCTTCCTTTCCTAATATTTTCGTTGGATCCTTGGCTTCCTTTTCAAAAAACTGTCATTCCTCCCCACTTTAAGAATCTGTCACTTCTACTTAGTAGTTAACCTATTATCAATGTTTTCATTTTTCTTATGACAAGTTTATTTGAGTATGTAACAATTTGATGTTAGGTAATTTTAAGTCTGCTTACATTGAGTTGATTATAGTTCTCAGAAATAAATTCTATATCATCTAGAGTTTATGAAAAATCTCTTAAATGTAGTCTTCATAACCTTGAGAAAGCACTGTATTTATAGGAGTTTTCTCAAACAAATATTTTTATCACCTTGAATTGCAGCTATTTTCTGATAGCCCCCATCCATTGGTAATTATATCTTAAGGTCTCATTATAAAAAATAGTTAATTAAAAAAAATCACAAATATGGGCGCCTGGGTGGCTCAGTCAGTTGAGCGTCTGACTTTGGCTCAGGCCATGATCTCACAGCTCGTGGGTTGGAGCCCCGCATCAGGCTCTGTGCTGACAGCTCAGAACCTGGAGCCTGCTTTGGATTCTGTGTCTCCCTGTCTCTGCCCCTAACCCACTCTCATTCTGTCTCTGTCTCTCTCAGAAATAAGTAAACATTAAAAAAAAATTTTTTTTAAGATCACAAATATAAAAGCTAAGAAAAATAATGATTTTTTTAAACCACAAACCATCTATTGGGTATGTACATAGTAGCACTTCTTAAAATGGAACTGTTAGTGAATGAAGTGAGAAAAATACTTATTCTTTCAATAAACATAACTACAGATATAAAATCTTTGTTTTGAATTATTATTGAGCTAGAAATATTTGATCTCTTGCTTAAAAGGTTTACCAATTTGTGTAAGTAATCATAAATAACATGAAGCACTGAGATTTAACACTTTTAAGAATTCTCATCTTCAGGTGAGAATTGATTCCTTTATTTCTTACGTCAGAGTACTGGCAGTAATTTTAACTTATATCAAAATATTTCTAAAAGATAAGTCTCCCACAGATTCAGATCAGTTCTCAGGTAATACTTTCTTAGATAGAAGTTGTTACATTTGGAATAGAATCATGCTCTTTTGCCAGTCTGTTCAGATTGTTATCAACATCAGCAGAAATTACAAAATTATGTCCTTTATGGTAATACCCAATGGCTAATAACATCAACACATAATATTCTTTTGGTAACGTACAGTAACTTATCTGTATATTCATTGAATTGATTCATTTGTTTATCTTCATTTTGCTTACTGAATAACACTCAGACTTCTATCAGGCAAGTCTTATGATTTGCCTTATTAAACATATTTATTAAATTGAACTTATATGTATTCTTATATTTTTAATTTTCATTTTATTTATTCCAAGTATACTTTCAGAATTCAAGACTAAACATTACACTGATAATGTAAAATTGTCTCCTACAAAAATAGATCATTACATGTAAATTTTATTTTCATGGAACTTAATATAACTCTTTTGGACTTAGGACTATATTCATGTTTTCCATAATCTGAATTGTTAATTTGATATTTGCTTTTGTGGTTTTTGTTTTTTTAATGAAAAATACCCCCAAACTTAGGATTGGTTAGGACTATAATACACATACACACACACACACACACACACACACACACTTTCAAACCTTGATTCAATATTATTCTTAAGGAAAAAGGTAATGCTAAGAGGCCTCGTATCAGTTTTGGTTGTGAATGTTACTAAACCATGGAAGTTAAGAGCCAAGCTTTGAAGTCAGATCTAAATCCAAATGCCTGCTCTACTGCTTATCAGTGATGTACCCTCTCCGAGCTTCAGTTGCTGTCAGTGTATAAGGATAATAATACGACTTACCTCATTAGGAAGTTGTAGATAAACAATGAGATAAAGTGCCTAGTGAATACTAAGTACTTAGCAACTGTTAGCTACTATTAATGTCACTTACTTTTGAGTAACTGTTCATATTAAAATCACTCTTTCAGAACTTGTATTATGTTCGCTGTATAAGTTCATTATTTATTGAAAAATCTCTCATTTTAGTCTACTATTCTTAGAGATGCTAATTATATTTGCTATCATATGTATTCAAAACAATCTAAACAACTTATTAGAATTAATTTAATGTGGTTAAATGACATATTTATTTCATATCATTTATATCATTTCTTTTTTTTTTTTTTTCCAACGTTTTTTATTTTTATTTTTGGGACAGAGAGAGACAGAGCATGAACGGGGGAGGGGCAGAGAGAGAGGGAGACACAGAATTGGAAACAGGCTCCAGGCTCCGGGCCATCAGCCCAGAGCCTGACGCGGGGCTCGAACTCACGGACCGCGAGATCGTGACCTGGCTGAAGTCGGACGCTTAACCGACTGCGCCACCCAGGCGCCCCATTTATATCATTTCTATTAAGAGGAAAGAAATTTCTTAATGAAGAAATATCTAAAACAAAAATATGTTGTATAACCTGTACATCCATTTACTTTGCGTAATTGTAAGACTAGTATTAATTCATGTAAATTGGTTTTCTTGTTTCATGGTAACATATGATCTATGATAACTAAGACATTCAAAACTATGTGAAAAAGATTTGTCTTTCCTATAGAACACTGTAATTTACCTGAAAAATATCAAGATGAGTATTTCTTGTCTATTCACACTACACAATTGTTAATCTTTTCATTATTAACAATCACTGGTAGAAATAAGAATACAACTGAAATGATCTTTCTAACATTTGCTACAGTGCTGGTATTTTTTCAATAGTACATAAGCCTAAGCATTTTGAAATCAACAAATACCTTTAATAAATGCCAATATTAATTTTAAGTGCTTTTATACAACTTTCGGCATTAGTGAAAGCAAGTTAAAGCACGTGAAATTGTGGAATATGTATTTACAGTTATTATCCAAGAAAAGCCATATGTATGCAGAATAATAGCCAAAGCATCTTTAAAAAAACTGATTCAGCTATGCTAGAAAGAAAACAAATGGGTTTTCAATAATTGAGAAATTAATACAAAGGGACGTGCAAGAATCCCAACAAATCGTAAAGTTGTATGTTTATAATAAATTAGTATATAGTAAATGCTTAATAAATGCTGTATATCCTGAAGAAAGTAGACAGGTTGGGCAAGGGTTTAGTTTTGGACGGGAGGAGAGATGCTGTTTAGACAGAAAAGAAGAAAAAGTACAGTTAGATTTTTATTCTAAAGATGGAAGATACCAGCTAAAAGCAACCACCAAAATCGCCTCCCACCTCTAGGTAACAACTCCCGTTTCTCTCCTTGTTTAGAATTGTCTATACTCTCAAACTCAATTACTTCACTTCCTACTCACCATTCCGCCCACTTCAGTTTGGTTTTCTACCTGAACTTGCCACATAAACAGCTTTCTATAAAGTTACCAGTGACTTACGGGTTATGAAATGCAAAGGACATTTTCTAGTCCTCAAACTTGAGTGCTTAGAAGGAGGTGACTCCATTGACTTCTTAGTCTTCAGAAACCTTGTTTCTTCAGCTTCCATGACTTGCCTGGCCAAGTTTCCTCGTACAGCTCCAATAGTAACTTCTCTGCCTCTTTTGCTGGCTCATCCTCATCATCCAGGCATTAAATATTAAAGTTCCTCAGTGGAAGGTTGAAGATTGTCTACTATTCTTTACTCTCTTTTTTGTTTCATCTCCATGACTTATTCTAGAATTTCCCCAAGCCATATCACCTATACCTATGACTTTTATTATGATCTATAATTGTCATTAATGGCTTCTTAATTTATGTCTCTAGCACAGACTTCTTTGAGTTTCAAACTTGGAAATATAAGTGCCTACACAGTAAGCCCATTAAGTATATCTCAAAATTTCTTTAAAAACACCTACAACTTAAGATTTCCAAATCCAAATTAATCCTCTTCCCCCACACGTACGTGCAAACGTATTGCATATATCAGAATCTGGTTTTCCAGAATTTCCTATTTCTATCGAATTCTGTAAGCCAGAAACCTAGAAGTCATTATGATATCTGTCCTTCCCTCATACTTCCCTACCATGTATATTGTAACATTGCATAATATGGACCTGGCACTCAAAGTCTATCTTGAAGCTGTCTACTTCTTCCCTTCTTCGTTGTGTGTAATAGAGATAATAATATAAGAAGAGTGTTCATTAAGTCTACAGGCATCTTCAATAATGAAGCATTTATTATTGGTTAACAATTTAATATGTCCTGTTCAAGTAGAAGTGGTTAGAAGTAAATGCAATGAGGATCAATGCACTACAGAAAAAAAAAAATACCTTGAGGAGGTGGAAAATTGGTAAGAAGTGGCAACCAGCAATGCGTCAATATAACAGAAAGGGATTTGCAGAGATTTAGCCCGCAGTAGATTGCATATGAACCAACTATATGGCTCTATTGATTTTTTAAAAGCACGCTCTAGGATCCATAAATAAAAATATAGTACATGGACTCATACTAATTATTTACTACACATGGCTTTCATTGATGCATTCGTATATAAATGTAAACCATGTATAACATAAAATTTGCCATTTTAATCATTTTTAAGTATACAATCAGTGGCATTAATTACATTTACAAAATCATGCAGCCATTACCACTTTCTATTTCCAAAACATTCCCATCATCCTAAACAGGACATCTATCCATTAACAGTAACCCCCCCACTGGTGAATTCTAATCTGCTTTGTGTTCTATGAATTTACCTAGATATTCTGGATATTTCATGTAAGTGGAATGGTAATATTTGGCCTTTTGTGCCTGGCTCATTTCACTTGGCATGTTTTCAAAGGTCCATCCATGTTGTAACATTTATCAGAGCTTCACTGCTTTTGTATAGCTAAATAACATTCTGTCTGTACCTATATGTCACATTGTGTTTATTTATTCATCAGTTGATGAGCAATTGGATTGTTTACACCTTTTGACCTTTGAGAATAATGTTGCAATGAACATGGTATACTAGTGTTTTTTTTTTTAGTTTTTACTTTCCATTATTCCAGTTGTATACCAAAGAGTCAAAGTACTGGGGTGTATGATAATTAGGTTTAACTTTTTGAGGAATTTCTACAAACTATTTTCTACAGCAGCTGCACCATTTTACATTTGCATCTGTAATGGACAGTGTCCTTCTCACTGATGCTTTTTCAAGAATAGTGTTAGTTTAATGCTTAACAATTTAGGATTACCATAGAGAATTTGTTGCCATGGATTAACAAAGATTATTAAAGAATGTAAAAATGAAAGTTATGAGGCATAGCACAATGACCTGGAGAAATCTTTTAGTCTAGAAAAGGCTGTGGAATTATCTAGCATTCATTTTTATTACAAAAAGGTTTATATTTAAATAAAGTCCTGTTCTTCCTAGAAATAGATTATATTAACAACCTTTATGAGTACTATATGCAACTCAAATTGTTGCTAAGGTTATCAATTTTTGTTTTTAGCCACTTATTTTATTTGTTGTATCCAAGACCTTTTTAACCAAAAGTGCCCATTTTGAGCTTGTTGGCTAGGTTAGTAACCTGTTTGTTGAAATGAGCAGTCAATCACCTGCCAAGACCATCAATTTAAAATGTTGACCTGCTTGAACTAACAGATAATTGATCACTTTCAATAGAGGACTGGCTAACTATTTGCCTTTTTTTTTTCCATTTAATTCCAGAACAACAACAACAACAACAAAAGTGAGCTTACTTTATAACACATGGTCATTATGACATTATTAAACAGAAATTATGTCTTTTAATTATTTTCTAAAAAAAAAGATGTCGCATGGTTTTTTTGGTAGAGAATCAGACACAGGGTTTTATAAGGCAAACAGAAGATAAACAAGATGTTTGTTAATTTGTGATTCTTGCTGCCTTGTGATTCTTTGACTATCCAACACTACTCATATATTGAGGCAGTTCCCCTTGAGAAACAGAAATGGTGTTTTACTGCATGCAGCATATGCACTCAGGCTGACACATGTGCAGAAGTCATTTGAATTACTATATTTGGGAAATTAACGGAGATCTCAGTGTCTTATAAACATAGAATAATTGTCTTGTGGATACATGCACATTTTCCAGGTTCACAAAAAACTTTGACCCTTGTTTTGATAGACTATTTTGTCAGCACATAATACTGTATCCTTTGGGCAGTTCTGCTTTTAAAAAGCTATTTTTTCCCAATTATGGTTCTTAAGTTTTCACAAATTACTGTAGCTAGTGTAAGTATTTGCATTGATATTCATGGTAAGATTTAGAATATTGTGTTAAGTCAGTTTAAGAATCTTAAAAAAAAAAACTCTAGTAAGAGAATAATTTCCTCCGTAACTCAATTGAAATAAAGAAAGAAATTCTGAAGATTTTCCTTTTACTTTTGTACTGATCCATCAAGATATCAAGATTTTTATTTCATGTAATGCTGAAGCACTCAGAATCTATGACTCAGTTGATCTGTATATAACTTAATAGTCCCTTGATCCTAAGTATATGTAGCCTTAATATTATTTGTACTTAACATAGGTAATGTTTCTTTATTCAAAAGCTTTTAATAGCTCTCCAATCAATACATAATAAAATCTAAACACCTTAGCCTTTTTTTTCCAGAATGCTTAGACCTTGTTTTAACTCCCTTTACACTCTTATATTTCACTATTACTTATCAAATACTAGCTCTATAATACAAACCATACTATTTACTCTGTTTGATTCCCTCCAAAGTATTTCTCACATAACTCTTACTTACTGGAAATGCTAAACTCCTTGACTTCTTCTGTAAAAGTCCAACCCATTCAAGTCAAACATCGAGATCAAATGCCATCATCTCCATTAAACTTCTCTTGATTCAATGATTTGAAATATTTTTCATCTCCCTGCTACTGTAAGACTTTTTATCACTATTGACATACTTCTTACATTTTGTCTGGTATAGTTAGGTTTTATGTGTTTTAGTTCTTCTACTTGTAAGTTTCATAGGAACTCGGACCATATACACTTCATCTTAGACTCTCCCAAACACTAAAAAATTTGTCATGCAGACAGGGAGTGTCTAAAATAAGGTTTATTATTTTGAATGAATAGATTTCACATTCTTAAGTGTTGATTGTTTTTAAAAAGTCTTCATAAAAAGAGTATAATCCATTCTTCATTAAGATAATTAAAGAAATTAGTAAATGATGGACCTCTTTTGAAAATGATGTAATCTAAGCAGAGGCAGTGTTTCAGGAAAGGAAAACACATGAAATGGTAGCTTGCTTATACTACTCTTTTGCTTATATTGTCATTACCTGTTTATTGTATAAAATAATGAGAAAAAAAAATCCCCCAAAACAAAATTACTTTTACCTGCATTACGAAAGACAACCCTCAAATATACCAAGATACATTTTTAAGCCTCCAAAGAGGAGCACAATTTATATATTTTTCCATAGTTTGTGTTTTCCTAATAATGGTTTGTCATGACCTTATTTCTATATCAATGAATAGGCTTCTCAAACATCGAGTTTAATAAATACCTAGTATTCCTTTATTGTTTATATAACCCCTGTTCTTAGAGATTTCAGATCCTGGTTTTTCACTATGTCTAAATAACTTTAACCTTCATCTAGGGGATTTAATCTTTATGCTCATTTTAGGTACTTGGGATAAATTCCTAGAAACAGAATTGTCCCACTCAGGAGATATATGTATATATCTGTATATGTGTGTGTATATATGTGTGTATATATATATATATATATATCTGTATATGTATATGTATATATCTGTACATGTATATATACATGAGATATGTATATATCTGTACATGTATATATATACATATATATACATATATATATATATAATCTGTTCATACGCATTAATAACTTGCCCTTCAAGCTTTTTTTTATTCATTTGCCAATTTCTATCGGTAGCTAGAGTATTTTAGAGTGCCCAGTATGACTTTCTTAAGCATCCCTTTTCTAACTCAAGCTGCATTTTCTAAAGTTTTCCTCAATATTGGGGTATAATTCTTATCTGCTTGGAAGACATTAGATGAAGTCCTTCCTGAAGAAAAAGCAATGGGGTTAAGGATGTAATAACTCAGATTCTCTTTAATCTCATAATTTCTACATATCTGAAAATACATGTTTTGTAGTTGCATCATGACACGGTAATGGCAGATAGTATATGGTGACTCAGTATTGCAATTTCAGAAATGACAACTGAATTAAAGAAGCATACCATTGTCTGCTAATAGCTCTTTTCTCTCATTTATGTATTCACAAAATAGAAACAACAAGGGCACTTTCTTTGAAGGGTATTGTGAAAGCTGGGTGGGATAGTGATAGAAAGTGTATTGCCCAGTGCCTGCTATCTAGAAGATCTCTGCAAAATAGTAGCTGCTATTATTTTTACCTACACTATTTGGAAAATAGCTGCCTAAAACACAGGTTCATTACTTGATAGATACTTTCAGTAAATGGTTATATTTATTGTAAAATGGATTATGCTACTTAAGGGAGAGAGGGCCATGCAAAAAAACAATATTACACTTTAGGTTCACTTCTGTAACAATTCATGGAATACATAAATGGTCAACTTCTATCTTGCGAACACTGAAGTATTTTGGTTAAAAAAATGTGTCATTTTGGAATAGGTCAAATGAAAAAAGTGTGTTGCTCGACGTTACAACATCAATTAGACTTCTTATGAATATTTAAAATATTCTGGTAATAATTCATGTGGTAAAATCCAACAACAGCCTTTTCAATAAATGAAACTTTCCAGGTCAAATCTCTTCACGATATTCACACATATTTTCTTGTCTTGAGTTAACATGAGGTAACAGTCAGGGTTACAATTTCACGTATAACTAACTTAAAGAAATAAGACAGGTATAAAGAAAAGAACTGCCTTTCATACCACAAATATAGAATTAAACTGTCAAGACTTGAATGTTCAATAAACTACATGTAGAATAAGATTTTTAAAATTCAAATAATTTTCTTTGAACATGATAGGAAATGAATGTATTGGCCAGAAAATTGTGACAATCAATTGCAGAATGGCTGAATTTTAATGAAAGGGTCTAAGAGAAAAATGATAAAATGAATGTGCTGTTTGCTTTTAAATCAGTTACAGTTGAATAATTTATGTTATCTTTAATTCATCCAGTTAAATTATCCAAGATGAATACAATATGAATAGAAGAGGTTTAAAATTGTCAGAATTTTGCATTAAAATGTTTGCCAATAACCACTGTCTGTTTTTTTATTACTATTTTAATGGTTTTATATATTGCAATATGAATTAGAAGACTAAGGTAAAGCACACAATATAATGAGTTTGCAGGGTTATAAATATTTGACCTATATCTTCAGACATTAAAATAAAATCTCATATAAGTAGGTTTATGTTCTCTCAAAGAAAACTAACCTAGCTGGAAATTATTCTGATAATCAACCTCCAAATTTGACCCACCTTATTCTCCAAATTTCTACGTCTAAGGGCATTCTCCAGTTGTCCATGCCAAAAATTTTGGAGTCTTGCCCGAAACCTTTCACTTCTTTCTTTCTCTCAAACTCTGTATCTTACCTATTAGTAAATCCTGCCAGAAGCTACATACAAAATATACATAGTATTCTCCCAAACACCTACAGCTACCCCCCTTTCCTAAGCCACCATAATTCTCTCCCTCCCTCGGCCTCTGTGCGTCTCTCACTCTCTTCTCTGATTCTGTCTTTGTCTCTTAAAGTAGCCTCTTGATGTTTCTCCCTTCTTTGACGTTGCTTTCTTACAGCCTCTTTCCAATAGAGCAGCCAGACTTGTAGAAATAGAAGTCAGAATGTGTCACTCCTCAACTCAGAACTTCCAATGGCTTTCCATCTCATTCAGGGTGAAATCCAAGTCATATAATGAACTTCCCAACAATATAATGATCTAACCCCTGCTACATCTCTGATTTTATCTCCTACCACTCTCTTTCCTTTTTTCCTCAGCTCTTATTTAAGCATATCAAGTATGCTCTGATCTCAAAGTTACGGCAGCTCTGCATATACAACAAAGGCATACAATCTATTTTTATTCCCCTTCTACTGATGACCTCACCATTGATTTGATTTTCACCAAGAGAATCCTGGAATCCAACTCTAAATGCTCACAGACTGACTGCCTGATTCAATATACATAATAATTTATGATTTCTATAGCACTCTACGAGGTGTTTTACTTGCAGAATTGAAAGCAAGGCTACGTTCTTAAAAGCTTCTATTAAGAATTACAGGGGCGCCTGAGTGGCTCAGTCGGTTAAGCGTCCGACTTCGGCTCAGGTCACGATCTCACGGTCCGTGGGTTCGAGCCCCGCGTCGGGCTCTGTGCTGACAGCTCAGAGCCTGGAGCCCGTTTCAGATTCTGTGTCTCCCTCTCTCTGTGACCCTCCCCCGTTCATGCTCTGTCTCTCTCTATCTCAAAAATAAATAAACGTTAAAAAAAAAAAAATTAAAAAAAAAAAAAGAATTACATACTGAGTCACAATTAGGGTTTTGTGAATATATGATTGGCAAAGGAATTAGACAAGAAAAAAAGGTTAAAGCTGACCCCTCATGGAACTACAAGATTGCTACAGTTCTGAAATGGAAGCAAGATAGAGACCAGTTGTTCTAAAGACAAACACATGAGGACACATGTGTGAAGGTGAACCCAAAACCAATGGGTCCATATATCATCCAAGCTCCAAGCATAGGTTGGTGAAGGTACTTATTGGTTGGTTGATGCTGGCAAATGGGTATAAGGAAAGGAAATACAGACAGCAACTGTATTCATTTTGGCATACTGATGTTCAGGAAAGGGATATCCCTTGGAATCAGGAATAACCATCAGAAAACAGAGTTTTAGGAAAAACTAATATCCAGAAAGACCATATTCAATAAGAAATTGAGTTATAGGGCAATAAACATAGTTAATAGAATAATAAAATTCAATTTCTGAGTTTCTGGGCAACTAATTCTAAATGAATTGGATAACACTATTCCCATTACATAGGTTCAGAAGTGATCCTAGGGTTTAGGAGAAAACTCAAAGGAGACTCAGCTTTAATTTTCACACCACAGAATGCTCATAGAGAAAAGAAAAAGAGTTTCATTTTAGGAACACACTAAAGGTTGCAGTTTCCCATAGTATAGTTAAGAAAAGACTTATTGAAAAAGTGACATTAAAATAAAAACTTGGGGCGCCTGGGTGGCTCAGTCGCTTATGCAGCTGACTCTTGATTTTGGCTCAGGTTATGATGTCACGATTCTTGAGACTGAGTCCCTCGTACTGGGTTCTGTGCTGATAACACAGAGCCTGCTTGGGATTCTCTCTCTCCCTCTGTCTCTGTCCCTTCCCTGCTCACACATGCACACACACTCTCTCTCCCTCTCTGTCAAAATAAGTAAGTAAACCTAAAAAATAAAATAAAAACTTAAAGAGGTGAAGGAGAATGAGCCATGGAGATATCTGGGGGACAGAGCGTTCTAGGTCCTGTTTGAAGAATTATAAGGCTAGTGTAGCTGGAGCAGAGTGAAGAAGGAGAGAAACATGGAAAATGAGGCTGCGGTTGGGGCACATCCTGTGGGCCTTACATACCACCATAGTGTAGGCTTTGCCATTTATTGTGAGGGAAATAGAATTCCATTAAGTGACTTTTAACAGAGAATACATGGTCTATGTAGTGGTGATAGGCTCATAAGCATGACCTTCATTCCTGGGCTAGCCATTGCAAAATGACTAACTAAAAGCTAAAAGAGAAGCAAATGACTTTAATTTTGTTTGTTCTTATCTTTTATGTGATAATAGTGTCTTACTATATAAGCTTCAGTAATTTGTGTGTTCTGTTTTATACACATCTCCCTGACATGCTCTTATTGCTTAACATTTCAATTCCTTCTATTTTTTTTATATCAGTTGCTCTAATGCTAAATTAAATTACATCCATTGAGTCTTTGTATGTACCAGATACTGTGCTATATGATTGACATGCAGAATCTCATTTATTCCTCCAACAACTTTAGAATAATCATTTCTTCATTATGTTGATAAGGAAACTGTAATGTGGAGAACTTTGGAATTTCACAGTATGTGTTTTGCCTAAGGTTGGCATAACTTGCTTTTGGGGATCTGAGTTCCTCTTCAGATGTGTTATTTAGATTCACCAATATTTAGTTAGGAGAAAGTATATTTGCCATGTTGTATTAGATCGCTAAGCAAGAAGACAGAGTCTGCTTGTTGCTTGTTACAGCCTGAGGTATTGCCTGGCATACAGTATAGTCTAGTGATATGGCATATGTGTATTTGAATCAGAACACGGGAGTTCCTACTCCAGATTGTTCATTTACCAGCTCTTCATGACTTCCCCAGTGTGTCTTTTTCTTCTTCTGTAAATTAATAGTACCTAAAGAACAACCCAAGCCTATAATTCTTTTATTGAATTATAATTTACATGCAATATTGTATTAGTTACAGGTGTATGTGATAGCGATTCAATATTTTTATACATTATGAAATTGTCCTCGGCAAAATATTAGCAAACCAAACTCAAATTCAACTTAAAACATTAAAAGGCTCATACACCAAAATAAAAAATTAAAAATAATAAAATAAAAAATAAAATAAATTTTAAAATTAAAAAAATTAAAGATAAGTTAATTAATTAATTCATAGAGAGACAAATAAAAGGATCGTGCACCATGACCAAGTGGGGTTCATTCCAGGGATGCAAGGATAGTTTAATATTTGTAAATCAATTAATGTGATAAACCACGGTAACAAAATGAAGGATGAAGATCATATGACCATCTTGATAGATGCAGAAAAAGCATTTAATAAAATTCAATATGCATTTATGATTAAACTGAAAAAAATGGATATAGAGGGAACACACCTCAACATAATAAGGGCTGTATATGACAAGCCCACAGCTAACCTCCTGTTCAACAGTGAAAAGATGAAATCTTTTCTCTGAGATCAAGAACAAGACAAGGACACCCACTCTTGCCACTTTTATTCAACATAGTATTGGAAGTTCTAGCCAGAGCAGTTAGAAGAATAAAATAAAAGGTATCCACATCGTAAAGGAAGAAGTAAAATGGTCACTATTTGCAGATGACATTATACTATATATAGAAACTCTAAAATCTCTACAAAAAATATTAAAACTAATAAATAAATTCAATAAAGTTGCAGGAGATGATATTCATATACAGATTTCTGATGTATTTCTATAAACTAATAAGGAACTATCAAAAAGAGAGATTAAGAAAACAGTCTCATTTGCAATAACATCAAAAAGAATAAAATACCTAGAAATAAATTTAACTAAGAAGGTGAAAGACCTGTATTCTGAAAACTATAAGACATTGATAAAAGAAATTGAAATGGAAAGATATACTGTACTTATGGGTTGGAAGAATTAATATTGCTAAAATTTCCATACAATTCAAAGTAATTTACAGATTCAATGTAATCCCTTTCAAGCCTGTAAGATGTTGAGTTCACATTTTAAGGGAAAGAAAAATTAGGTATAAAAGTGAATATTTATTTAGATGGAAAAAAGAAAACATAACAGAATGCAAATTTAAAATACCACAAATATAATAAACTAGAAAAAAATAGCAGTAGTTTTGTTTTATGCCTTAATAGTCAAAATGACAACTAAAAATTGTTGGAAAATAGCTGGAGTCAGACTCTCCTAGAAGCCCAGGGATGAGGCGGGTCTTTCTGAACAAAGGTTTCCAGTAGGCCACTAGTCCAACAAAACATCAAGAACAAAGTCAGTTTCTCAGTCTCGAAGCCAATCAAGAAATTACCCTAAAGTCTGCATGGCATACATTTTAAGTAAAACCAGTCTGCCATAGGCATTCTCTATATGTTGGTTTCATTGAATTAAACTTGAACTAAATTGGGTAAAGCAGGTTCCTTGGTATAATATGAAAAGGCTTATTGAATTTAAAACTTTTTTTTTCCATTTTAAAGAATTTACTAACTTTGAGAATAAAAATGTGAGCAGAACCATAACCCATTAACATTTGTTCTTTGAACGTTTTTCAGAAACTTCTGTCTATGAGATAGAGTGGTATATAAATTTATAATACACTTGAATAGGAGTAATGCTTATTAAAACAATTTGAAAAACTAAAAGTTGTCTACAGTTTTTCCATTAATTAACCTATTTTTATTCAGAAGCATTGTGGAACTAAATATACTGTTCCTCCTAAGCTGTAAAAAAAAAAAAAAAAAAAGTGATTCAGTTGTTACCATGTGGTATGGGAAGACCTAGGCATGGTAACAAGACTCTGACTTCTTATCCAAGCTTGATTTGTACTTGCTGATACAATTTTGAACAATTCACTAATGTTTTAGGACACATTCCTTAGAAGTAAAAGGAGCCAATGGGATTAGGTCTACCTAAGAATTTGGAAAAATAAATCTTGAAATGAACATACATGTCTATGTGCTTTTAGTGCATGAATCTGTTGGGTAGCAGCGTAGTCTGAGGCATATGATGCAATTCTGCGTGCCAAAATGAGAAAATTGAGTAGAAAACCTTTTTTCCTTTAAACAGCCTTTGAAGCTGCCAGTAATTAATTTGACATAGTTGTTAAAAAACTGAAGCCAATCTCTCTAAGTTGTAGGGATCTGTACATGAGCCATCTGGAACTATCAGATAATGGGGACAATTGGAGTCATGCTTACAAAACTGTGAATAAGGACACTCATTCTGGTCTTAGTTGAAAGGTTTCAGAACACAGGGCATTAGCCATCCAAGTGAAACACAATAGTAACAAGAGATGTATATGCAAAAATCCTTGGTTTGAATAAAAACATAGATCTGAAAGCCCTCAGAACCCCTAATGTTCCAAACTTCCCAAAGAATTAGTTCATGGACCTCTGTTCAAGGAGTAAAATCTAATCAGATATTACTCAAATACCAAACAAACCAATAATCAAAATCAGCAGGCACGTTGACTACTAAAGTACATAATTTAATTATGAATATTACTCAAGTTCTTTTGGTTCCTATTTCTAGTGTGAAGAAAAAAAATACCATTTGTTTGCTCTTAAGATTGAAATACAAACAACTGGAAAAGATGGAATAAGGCAAGGGAAAAGAAGGAAGGAAGTCTGTATTGATTTTTCCCCAATTCACAATGTATGTGCCCTGTGGCTACTACCTGGCTGACTTTTGAGAATGTTAACCAAGTGCTAATGTAGTTTTGGAATGTTGACATTGTTGAGAATTTCAAAAATATAATACCCTTGGTTTTAAATACCAACTCTAAACACAGTTTCATGCAGGGTTTCTATCACTGAAATACTCTGAAAAATTCAAATCAATTCTTATTGAATAACTAAATGGACTACTATTTTACCAGTCTTGTTCAGTGCTTATTCTAAAAAAATTGTTTTTGCAATACTTACTCAGATACACATAATGAATTATGATGATCAGCTGGCAGAAAATATGCTTTTAGAGATCGTATTCTGCTGCCCTTCATAGGATTGCCATTTACCCAAAGAAAAAATCTTCAGGAATTGCAGTTTTACTGAGCTGTCAATATAGCTAATTTGTCCTTATATTTCAAACTGTACTTTTCTCATCCAGTTGAGAGAAAAGCAGCAGACTACTTCTGCCTCTAGCTCGGCTGCCCTGCTGTACATGAAATTGGAAAACATGGTGGAACTTTGGTTCACCCTTGTTTCTAAAAATCTCCAGTCTCATCAGGAAGCATCTAAAAGGAAACTTAGTGTTTCTTTAAGACTTCATTTCTTAGCACTTTGCCTACTGTGACTTCAGCACTTCTGGAGCAAATTATTTTAATTCTGAATGGCAAGAATTAATTTGAAAACATTGATATTCTATTGACCAAAAAATTTTAAAATTACAAATAAATAAATTTTAAAAAATAAGTTGTTTCACCAAGGGTCAGTTTCCATTCAAATAAGATTTGGATTCAGAGTGTTTTGCTCAGCAGAATATGACATTACATTTCATACTATTCATTGGGTAAAATGACACTTTGTTTTTAAAGAATATATGTTAGTGTTTTATTTTATTCCACTATTATGGTTAAATTCAAGTTAGGTATTATTATTTGGGGGGGGTTACTTCCTACCCTAAAGCATTGTTAAATGATAGTATGGGCTATTAAATGGCAAGCGCAGAATTATATACAAGGGTGTGCAAGGGTGTATAATATACAAAATACAAGGGCGTATTTTGGTTAATTGAGGAAAATGTAATTGTAATTGACCAGATGCTTGTGACCTTCCTTTTCTTCATTTTTCTCTTCCTCTAAGCTGTTGTTTAAACAGAGAGTGTTATTACCACTTTGGCAAAGTCTAAATGTGGTAACATGTGTAACATACATGGAATCGTAGCCTGGCACCTTCTTCATTTCATTTAAAAGATTTTTGGGCTAACAGGAGTTCTGAATGGAAATATGTTTTGTCAATGATACATTTCCATAAGCCAATTAAATATAGATCATAAGAAATACTAATAATGGAGGTCAAAGAGCACAGTGAGGTACCATTGAGACATGATGACCTATAATCGTCTTCTTCTGTTACACCACAAGAACAAAAGGCAGTACTTAGAATTGCAATGAAAATGAAAAGGGACTATGTTAAAAATACATATATTCTTTATAAGCTTTGACTGGAGAGAAGATGATATGATATATGAATTAGGAAACGAATAAGCTGGAATTACAGATAAATCCACATAATTCTATTGTGAAATGTCCTTAACTTGCAACTCTTTGCAAAGCATGCTGTGCACACTGTGTTAGGTGTGCTTGTAATAAACAATTAAGGCAGCTTCTTACATGAAGAAATGTACAAGCAATTTTTAAAAAAATCATCTCAATAAATACCTAAGGTGAAGTCAACATGATTTTCTTAAGTTGTTTAAAACTGTGTGTGCTTATAACTATTCTGTCTGCAAAATTTAGCGTACACACAAATCTTATTATTCAATTCCTTATTAAAATTATATTTGTATATGCAAATAATAAAAAATAAGAGTAAAAATGATGCAAAAAATATATTTGTGTTTTTAAAATACTCAAAGATACATCCAAGTCTTAAAACATATTTTTCTTTTGACAATTTTGAAAATAATGAGTACATTTGTAGCCTGAAATTAAACATAGAAGACTAATTTGAAAGAAATCAGTCATGCAAGAAACATTTTATTACATGCAGAATTTTTAAATGGCAAAGAATAAGCTCTTGGAATAATACTCCTTAAACCGTTAAAAAATTCACCTGTCTAATAAATACAGTCACATTTCTGTTGTTTTATATTAATGCTTATTAATGTATATAATATATACATATAATATATATAATATAATATATATAATATAATATATATATAATATAATGTATATAATATATAATGTATAATTAATGCTTATTAATGTATATAAAATTTTCAACTCTAGTTAAAAATATCTTCATGTAAGAAATGTCAGCTGTCCATTGGAATGAATTAGGCCCAATTAATATTCCATTGATTTCATTGTTAATAGATGAACAGCCAGGTCACAGCCCAAACAGAAGAGAAAGTTAAGGAATGTCAACTGCTTCCTCTTTCAAAGCAGTAGAACATCCATTCAAATTCTGTTTTCTGTGTTCTGTGGAACAATGTCTCCACATACTGTAATAACTCTTCTCCTCGTTATGAAAATCTCTTCATAGTTTACAGGGTGAGAACTGAAGACTAAGCCATGACCAAGTGTCCAAAGCAGCATTTAAGTTAGTCATATGACCTGTGGATATAAGTTAACCTCAAAGTATGGATTGTGTCAAAGACGATGAAACGTATTTATCTTATATACATTTCATGTGTTGGTTGTGGCTTCTAAATGTTTTGACAATTTATTTATTTATTTTGTGTTTAAAGTAAGTTACAGAAGACTTTTATTACCAGCGTGCAGGAAGCACTAGGCTTGAATTAGAAGTCCTAAATTGAATACTCTGATAGTATCTGGCTTTGCCATTAGCTTCTCCCAGGATCATTATGGAAAGTCTTTTGTTCTTTGCCTCTAAAGTGAATTAGTGACAAGAGTCTCTATATCGATGCTATTTTCTATATTGTAAGGATTTGTGTTGTTATTATTGGTTCTTGTCCTTATTTTTATCTTAAAAAATTGTTTTTTATATTTCTTTTTCTGCAAAAAAAAGTGTTAGGTTTATTGAGTGTTAGAATTTATTTTCAAGGCAAGAAGAATAACTGAATTTTTTTCCTTATTGAATTCTATGATGTTGTTATTTCAAAACTTCCTCAAAGACTTCCTTAAGGATTCACCACCATGCCATATATATATAAGATAATACATGGGAGCACCCTGGAAAAAACATCTATCTAGTTGGAAAGGTATATTTCTATTCATTTCTGTCCTTCATTGGGATCAATTTTTACTTCATCTATTTATATTTATACAATTTTTCACTATCTCCAATAAATATGGAGCTGAAAGGAATTGAATTACATTCCTCTAAGCTGTTTGTTATTTAAAAGTTACTGTTGATCATTTAGGGTTTTGGCTCATCAGCAATATAAGCAGAAAGTTCTGAGTATAAATAGTAAACTGTGCATAATCAATTCTGCTCTTAGGGTTTTATTTGTAAAATATTGTCAGGCTAAAAACATGGACCTCTTTATGGCTTCAGCTGTGTCCCCTCATTCAAGTTACCTTCCAAGCTCCCATCTTTGTAAAATCTGAAGAGGGAGGCTTGAGGACTTTCCCATCTACAGAGAAATGAAAGCTGGCTATAGAAGAATCAGAATCATATGGCAAAAAAAAAAAAGAAAAGAAAAGAAAAAATATATATATGTGTGTGTGTGTGTGTGTGTGTGTGTGTGTGTGTAAATACATACACGCAGTGAAGGAAGACTAAGAAAACAATAGCAAACCTACCCAGGACATGACAAAGGCAAGAAAGAAATGATGAGAATGTTAATTTAAGTTGGTAGACCCATTAGGCATTATAGGGAACAATGTGTATTGGAGGCAAATTCAACTCCAATGTTTAAATTCAACTTTTGTGATCAAATGTTATGCTTATTATAAATGTGCAAACTTCCTTACTCGAGTAAATTTATCGTGAGCTTTCAAGATACGAAAGGCAGTATAGATTCAGTTTTGAAACAGGTATACCCAATTAAAACTCAAATGAATGTGTTGGTAAAACTCAAAGGAATGTGGTGACTCATTTTTTAAGAGTCGTGCTTGGAAAGTCATTGGGTTCTAACCGAAAAGACTGTATATCCATTCTTGCTGCTAGTGGGATGCTAGAACACACGTTTTCAAAAATTATTTAAAACAAAAAATGTTATTAATAATAGTGAATATGAAACTTGATTATTGGCAACTTAATTTCCCCCTCTCCAATAGATGCATTAACTAATGCCAACTGATGTCAACACAGATTATGAGCGTGCAAGAAAAACTAATTGTTCCACATTATTTTACAGTTATTATTGATTACCATGCCCTTTGCAACTCAAGACAGAAATAGAAAGTGTAATAATTCTTAAGGATAAATTTAACAGTTAGTAGAGGGGAGGAAGGATGTTTCAAAATATATTCTTAATTACATATTAAAATTATAGGATACATTTAAAGGGCTTCAGCTGACTATAAGTAATATCAGACTAAATGTTAGAACATGATGTCTAATCAAATATATATTAATATATATTGAGAATAGACTTTTCTTTTTAAGTCTGAACATTGTTTTTTCTTTGTATCAGAGTAACATCCTTTTCAGCCACAAAGAGCTTAAAGGCAACATAAAAAATTGAGACGGACATATCAATCCCTCCCCCCACAATTACTAAGAATGTTTTCCCCCTGGATGGGTATGCGGTAGAATTTTATTTCAAATGGTTATGTTCAAATACCATTTGAAATATGTTTGGTGAGTGTCTATAGAACTTAGCCTTTTGTTACATTAAATGGAATACAGGTGGACTGAGAGGCTTCATTGCACATTAAAATGAGAATGAAAACAAAGTGACATGGAAAGCAATAGAATAGTATTCATATGATATGCAACTTTTATCTGTGTCCTGAGACCCAAATTTACTTGACTCTCTCAGTCTCAGCAGACCTCATAAACATCAACTAGAGTATAGTCTATCAACATTCCTCCTTTTCAACGGTAATTTAAATAATGAAGATAAAGAGGGCCTGGATAGCTCAATTTACTGAGCATCCAACTCTTGATTTCAGCTCAGGTCATGATCCCAGAGTTGTGGGATGGAGCTTCATGTTGGGCTCCATGCTGAGTGTGGAGCTTGCTTGAGATTCTGTCTCTCTTTCCCTCTGTCCCTCTCCCCTGCTCACATGCTCTCTCTCTCTCTCTTTAAAATACAAATAAAAAATAAATAAATACTGCAGACAATCTTGATTCAAGCCAAATTACTAGTAAGTACATTCAAAAGCAACTGCCTGGAATATCAAAGTTCAAGACATATGAATGTTCTATGTAGAGAATGTTCTGTGTAGAGAATTACCATGACCTACTGCTAATACCATGAGTTAAATGACAATCCAGAGCCCAAGAAAACAAAACAAAACAAAAACCTGGTTGTGGGCATAATCCTTGTGTCTATAAGACCAGCCCCTATGTATATGAAAACCCAGGACTTCCCTTCCCTTCCTTATCTTTTTCTTTTCTTCTTTACTTTTTTGATTGTTCGTTTGTTTTGTCTATTCCTTCTAACTTTAGAGTTATTGGGGCTTAAATACAATCTGAAAGGCTTTCACCTTGGGTTTCAACTCTAAAATCACTGCAGTGGATCAGTAAATGACCAATAAGATCTGATTGGGCCTAGGTCTATATGTCATGAAATGTCAGATTTAACCTGGAAATTTCTGGCACAGGCTCTTGTCTGGTTCCCATCGAGCCACTGCTAAGGAAGAGAATCAAATGTTTACATGCTGTTGCGATTGAGACCTTGGAATTCAGATGTGGGACTTGCATCCAAATGATTTCTTGTACTGTTTTCTACATGCCCAGTTATGACTAGCTCTTACATGTGAGGTACACTTAGCCTTCCACTACCTGAAGAGTGGGGAGATGTTATTTTAAAAAAAGCAAACGTCTGTTGGGAAGGATCAAATGAATACTTCTCTATGGACAGATAATTGGTAATAACAAAGGAACAGAATTTGACATGTATTCTAGAAAAAAAGTTGCTAAACCAGATCAAATAATACTCCCTCCAAAATAAATAGCTAGGATTTAAACTTTGCCCTCCGTGTCTTTGTTTTGATTTTTTTTTTTACCACCTACTGTATACTGTACCTATTCATCCATTTATGTAGCATCTATTTCTTCCCAGGAAATTGTGAGCTCCATTAGAACAGGGACACACAGGAAAGGCACCTGCTATCAAATGATCCCTAGTCTATGAACAAAGCAGGGAAGGAATAACGGCTCAACAAGCAGCAGCAACATGCATCTGCCCAAGAAAAGGGCAGCTGGAGAAAGTAACAAATATTCTCTCCTAAGTAAACCTTTTGTGTTCTGGGTTTATATTGGCTCTCTCTTTCTGAAGTAACAAAGTGCCACAAACTTAGTGGCTTAAAAACAACACTTTTTTTTTTTTTTTTATCTTACAGATCTAGAGGTCAGAAATCCAAAATGAATCTTAATGGGGCTAAGGTATGAGAAGGGCTGTGTGTCTTTTTTGTTTGTTTGTTTTGTTTTGTTTTTATTTATATATATTTTTATTTTTATTTTTATTATATTTATTTTATTTATATTTATTTACTAATTTATTTATTTACTCATTTTCATTAATTTATTTTCAAGGTAGTTAACATACGGTGTATCTTGGCTTTAGGAGTAGAACCCAGTGATTCATCTCTTACATATGATACCCAGTGCTCTCTCCAAAAAGTGCCCTCCTTAGTGTGCATCACCCATTTAACCCACCCTCCAGCAACCCTCAGTGTGTTCTCTGTACTTAAGAGTTTCTCATGGCTTCCCTCCCTCTCAGTTTTTATCTTATTTTTCCTTCCCTTCCCCTATGTTCATCTGTTGAGTTTCTCAAATTCCATGTATGAATGAAATCATACGATATTTGTCTTTCTCTGACTGACTTATTTTGCTTAGCATAATACTTTCCAGTTCCATCCACATTGTTGCAGATGGCAAGATTTCATTCTTTTTCATCTCTGAGTAATATTCCATTATATATATATATATATATATATATATATATATATATATATAAAATCTTCTTTATCCATTCATCAGTTGTTGGACATTTGGGTTTTTTCCATAATTTGGCTATTCTTGATAGCGCTGCTATAAACATTGGGGTGCATTGTCTGAGAAGGGTTATGTGCCTTATTGATGCTCTAGAAGAGAATCTGTTTTCTTGCCTTTTCCAGCTTCAGAGGCCGTCCACCTTTTCTGATTCATGGCCCTGCATCACATTGGCCTTTCACAGTTCCCATTGTCACATTGCCTTCTGCTCATTTGGTCTGCTGCCTCTCTCTTATAAGCATCTTTGTGATTACATTGGCCCCACCTGGATGATTGAGGATCTTGCCATCTCCTTAATCACATCTGCAAAGACCCTTTTACTGTGTAAGATAACACATTCACCAGTTCAGGAGAATAGGATATGAACATCTTGGGGGAGGGGGGCTTTTATTCTATTTTATTTTATTTTATTTTATTTTACTTTGTTTATTTTATCTATTCTGTCACAGGATTCTATACAAACTTCTTTCCCAGTGAATCCCCAATCGCTGACAAAAATGTCCTTGGGAACACTGAAGACTTTTCTAAAACATGGAACATTCTCTTCTTGGCCATTTATAAAGTCTCCCAATTCTTTTTTGTAAGTTTTTATTCATTTTGAGAAGGAGGAGAGGTAGAGAGAGGGAGGGAAAGAGAATTCCAAGCAGTCTCCACACTGTCCACGCAAAGCCCAATGCAGGAATCAAACCCACAAACCATGAGATCATGACCTGAGCTGAAATCAAGAGTCTGATGCTTAACCAGCTGAGCCACCTAGGTGCTCAAATCCCCAATTCTTTTTAACCAGATGAATATCAATTATCTTTAAATACCACACATTTGATAAAAGTCAATTACCATATGGTAATATAAAAGAATATTATATATTTGAAAATAAATACACAGAACCCCACATATTTGAAAATAAAATGAAGAACATTGAAGAGAATTTCTTCACTAGTACTTAGTAAAGTCAAACTTTATCATGATTCCATTTGTTTATACTGACTCGAGAAATAAAAGATAGCATCACGCAGAATACAACAAGAATTGTCATTACCAGTAAATAACTAGACCACAATCTGGGAATATTATTTCTTATAACTGAGCTTTAATAAGACCAGAAGAAATGGAATTGTAGGCTCAAAGCCTGGGTAAGTATCTGGACTTCAGATGTTTAAGTTTCTGATAAAGAAAGCAATCCACCTGTTTTTAAAACAAACTTTTAAGAGTAAGTAGTCACAATATCTTAAACAAGAAATCATTCTGAAGGAGTAACACACGCCTATTGCAAAGAGAGCAGAGTTGTAGGACATAGATATCACTGGACTTTAGAAACTTATCCCCATCTTCTTCTTTTTATCCCAGTTTTTGAATATTTGAACATAAAATACACATTTCATTTCATGGTTTTTAATGAGTTGGAGTTTTACATTGAAATTCAGTACTGTGATAATAACCTCCAAATTAATATTTTCCTTCAGAAAAATTGCATTTGAAAAAAAAAAATCTAATCTTATTGCCCATAAAGTCACATAATAAAACCAGAATGCCAGGTTTAGCAATGGAAGATTCTCCCAGCAAATGTTACAGAGATAGTCCACTTTCCAAATGTCCGCTCTTTGTGTTGAGCTATTAAGAGTTTAATCTAAAATGCATGCATAAACTTACTCAAGTGCAAATAAGCAAAGGAAGTTGTTTTCCTCTCTCTTTTAGGGAGCTAGTACTCTATCTTTTCTTTCTTTTATGGATTTATAAGCTTAGTGGGTGCTGTAGGGGTGTGGAGGTGCGGGTAACGCAGAGGACAAGGGTGTTGAGTGTAACTGCTCAGTAACTACTCCACTGTCTTAACAGTCTCTGTGGTTTTCCAGAAGTTGCCACTACTGTGTGACTTTTGCTTTGGCTGGGATTTGTAATTCCGCCATTCAGGAATAGGTGTTTGAAAGGAGCCATTAAACAACTTTCAAAGCCTCAAACAGCTACCCACACGGGAACCTACCACAAGCACTGCCGTGAACTGGCTGCAGAGACTCCCTAAGCCTTGAAGCAGGTGTGATACTACGTAGAGTAGGAGTCTGGGGAGCTGGGTGTTGACAACACGTCCAAAAGACTGGAGACGAGAGAGCATGCAGCTTGAGTGTAGGAGACAGATGCTGCTTCCTTGCTGCGCTCACCATCTCCCACGTGTGATATTCCAACACATTAACGGAGCATTAGAGTTCGTGGCATGCTTAGTGACAGGAATAGAACCATGAAATTGGTAATGTCTTGCCAGTTTTAAAAATGTAGATGAATAACTTCTTGTCAGAGCAATGAAGTCCTTCTTATCCTATAAAAAATCCATGTATAACTAATGAGACTCCCGGGCCATCATACCTGTTCGATTCAATTTCTTACACTAGTTTGGCTGTTCAACTACCTGTGGCACCTGGCCTACAGAGGTAGACATTTTCCGAGTTGAGTAACACTATAATAAGTGAGTAGACAAACACCCATACTTACGTTGCCTCCTGGATGTAATGGGCGAATTTGATGTTACCATTTTTCAGCTATCCTTGCTGTTTCTACGTCAATTATCGGATTTCCTTGATCCTCCTTTATATAGAAAACATGTAAATTGTTTTATGTCACACACTGTGGAGGGAGAGCCTGGGGATGGCAAGGTGTCAGAGAACTGCCATTGTGACTGATTGTACTCCTGGCAACTTATTATGATAATAGATTGCTTTTTATTATATCACTGCATTTGGCTGTGATGATATTTAACTACAGAAGATTAAAGACATGTCATGATGCCAGAGAATTTTATGAATGGGCTAGTGCATTTTTGTCACGCTTAAAATTAGCAAGCCAGAACAGTAATAAACAGTTCTGGGAAACTTCAGAGTCATTCCACTGAAGAATTCACAATTTTTGTCTTTTGGCATTTTCTTTCAATTGTTGATAAATATATGTTTATTACTCTCTACGTGCTAGCACTGGGCTTAGCCCATGTAGAACACTTGACCATAAACATGGCCCTGTCCTTTAAAAATCTGGTAGTCAAGTTTATAGAAGGCAACATAAAAGGATACAAGATAATACACACTATTTCTAATTTACATGCTGCAGAAAATGAGCGATGCTTAGGGAAAAAGAGAAACAGATCGGTAAGGATAGACTTATATAGGACAGTCTGACAGTTAAGTGGTGGATGGTTGAATTTTGTTACGCAAAAGGAGAAAGGAAGGCAACTTAAGGAGATCTCTGCATGGAAGAAGAAAAGAATGTAGTTTTGCAGAGAACAGGTAAAACCCTTTCTTAAGCTTAAAGTTTACCTTGTTCTAGGCATTGTGTCACCCGATTTACAGGCCTTTTCTTGTTTAATCCTCTCAGTAAAGTAGACATTATCATCCCCATTGTTTAGATAAGGAAACAAAAAATTAGGAGTGTTCTATAAAGTCACACATCTGGGAAGCAGAATAAATTGAGCTCAAACCCAGTCTCTGCAGACAGCCTGAGGGGAGCACAGGGCACATAGTGTGTGCCTGCAGGCTCAGTCTAGGGTGGTAGCTAGCTATGAGAACACAGAAGTGGAACCGGATCACAGAGGCTTTCTCCGGCAAGCTTTCAGTGCTATCTGGATATGGGAAAAGGCAAAGGGATGGTCAAAGAGGACTCTACGGATTGGAACCTACAAGTTGAATGTGGACCTTTAGACTCACTCAGAAAGAGAGGTGAGAGTCTCTTAGAGCCTATGCTCTTCCAAGTTATCGAAGAACTTCAAGGCAGGATTCTTTGCCACTTGGAGACCAATATTCAGTCGCCTTCACCTCTGGGAGAAGAAAAGGCTGAGGTGATTTGTCCCTAGACTGCTGACCTAGTTCTCCTATCAGAGTAACTAGGTCAAGCAGGAAAAAGAAAGGATGAGTGGGGGTGGGGAGAAAGGCCTTACCTGGGCCTAAAGATTTTAAAAAGAAAAGGAAAGGAGGTTAGGAAAGACCGTGCTGGAGTCCAGGAAGCTGAGGTTTTGTCCAGATACCCTAAACTCAGTGGCAAATTGCAGCGATTGGTTGATTCAATCCCCAAATGCCATTTTTGTCTCAATGTGTTTGTTAAACAAAGATCTACTGAGCGTCTAGTGTGGTAAGTGGATTAAAGGGATACAAATATAATTTAGACACAGATCCTACCCTCACCGAGAATTATGAGACCACATACCCAGAATTAACCCTACAGCCCAGGTGAGCATGATTGACAGCCCACGTTAGGGCCTAAGTCTCCAGATTTCTGAAGAGAAAGACCTACTTCAGGAAAAAGGGGGCAAGGGTGGGTGGAAGGTTAAGCACAAAAGCTATTTTGACGGTGGTATTTGAGACGCGTGTAATAGATTTGGGGCATTCAGAGATGGGAGAAGAGAGAAAAACAGTTTTTGGCAAAAGGAATAGCATGAGTCAAAAGATTGCAAGATAGGAAGCATGAAATATGAATAAGATACAAACTGAGTACTTGAGTTCGCCTGGACAGCAAAGGGTGTATGAATATTTCAGAAACTATCAGGGTAATTGATTCAATTCTGTGCTACATTCTGCATATCTGTTGTTTCATTCAAAGCAGCTGATGCTGATACCACAAGTAACGTTATCAGGGTCAACTTGCCCTGACCCAAATGTCGCTCACTGCTTCTGCCATCAGTTGGGACGAGATCCCACTCTTTTTATAAATTCTGCAGCCAGTGGTGGTCTGGGAAAAACGCAAGGACTCCATTAGCTAAAAATACATTAACTTTATATTCCTCTGACTGGTGGGCAAATAGACCCTGTAAATAGTTATGAGCCTCTCCTTTTCCACTACCTCTTCAATCTTCCATGGTTCTTCATGGACTCAGTCCCTTCTTCAGTATGGGCACAATTTAGCCCCTTTGGATGTGGTAGGGGAAAAAAAAATCTTATTTGCTTTGAACTAATAGAAAGTTTCTGGATACGGTGGAAAGGATTGAAGTCCCGACACCTATATTGCTTTGTAGAACCTCTCTAAAGAATCCGTTTTCTCATTGTTGAGCTACAGACAGAAAAATCCAACACTGAAGCACTACAGTTCCCTAGTGAATCAGATAGCTATAGGGACTGGAACCATGCTGGAAGGAGTTTGTCCTTTCTAAATCAATGTTTGGGTCAAGGTGAAGAACGGGAATGGATTGTACTAAATGTTGCCTCCCAGCATTTGCTTCTTCATTTTTTAAAAAAAAATTTTAATGTTTATTTAGTTTTGAGAGAGAGAGAGAGAGAGCATGAGCAGGGGAGGGCAGAGAGAGAGGGAGGCACAGAATCCGAAGGAGGCTCCAGGCTCCGAGCTGTCAGCACAGAGCCCGACGTGGGGTTTGAACTCATGAGCTGTGAGATCACGACCTGAGCCGAAGTCTGACGCTTAACCGACTGAGCCACCCAGGCACCCCAGCATTTGCTTCTTTATAAATAAATTTATTTTTTGGTGTATATGGAAGCTGTTTCTTCTTTGTGTTCAAACATACAACTAAAATATGTAATGTCGAAAGATCATGAGTGTTTGAAAATATAGTTTTATTAAGAAAGATGTTCACCGAGGGATTCAACAGATACCATACAGAGATTTGAGTCTGTCAGGGATGATATAAAGAACTTCCGCGGAAATATTGTCAGCAACTCACTCCTGTACATTAAACAGAAAAGTTTGTAATATCGTCTCTAGTCTCTTCCATTGCATCTAGTTATAATGGATCAGTTCCCTTTTCATTTCTTTTTTAATTTCACTGTGGTAACATGCTTGAGTGAACGCAGACATGGTACATTTAACCAATTTGGCACTATGCCTTAGGTTTATTAAACAAACAAAGATTTGATGGGCTGTCTCTCAACCCTAGCCCCTCAGGTCATTCCTGCAGCTGTAATATTACCCCTCAAGTGACTTTTCACTCTGCTGGTGCTGGGTGGGACTCCGGACACTGTGAAAGTGGAACCCACACACTTTGGGATCAATGTTTATATTTTAGATTTTTCTCCTTTTTCTTACCTGGATATTGTCTTCTATCTACCTAACAACTCCCACAACCCTGACACTTTACTGAATAGAATTATAGGTTGTTTTCTCTCAAGGTATTTCATATATGTCCTTAGAGTCGTCATGGTTGAGGATTAAATTTTTAATTTTTTTTTTCTTTAGAGAGACAAAGGGAGAGAGAGACAGAGACAGAAACAGAGTAGGGGCAAGGGCAGAGGGAGAGAGAGAGAGAAACAAAATCCAAAGCAGGCTTCACACCCGGCATGGAGCCTGACACAGGGCTCAATTCCAGATCCTAGACCCTGGGATCATGACCTGAACCAAAATCAAGAGTCAGATGCTCAACTGACCGAGCCACCCAGGCGCCCTGGGGATTAAATACGTTGTGGCTAGGAAATAAATGAATGAATTACTTTTTGGTTTTTCCCAATGAACAGGCAAAGTCCTCCTCATTGATTAAATAGTTGGATTTTCCCCCTAGATTTCTTGCCCAGAGTGGGGTAAAAATATCTACCTATGAGCTTCCAGATTGAGTTTTATGTATAGTGTGATTTTTTTTAATGTCAAAAAGATATATATATATATATATATATATATATATATATACCAATTCTTTCCTTCTCAAGTCCAATCTAGCAAATGAGGCCTAATTTTTATTACACATGTCATATTAAAAGAGAAAACTGGCTTCTAATATATTTTTTCTGCCGTGTATAGCAGCTAGGTAATAAATTGCAGCACTGTGTGTTAACAAAATACAAATATTTCAAGGCATGTGTCTTCAGAGATTGCACATGGGCCAAACACAATGGGAAGTATATTCCACAAGGAATGAGATGTGTGATCTTCAGGTTGCTTGCCCCTTGGTAGGAAATGTGTCTAATTCTCTATTAGTTTGGCACCTACCATGATAGAGATGGATCATAAATTTTGATCGTTACTATGAACATTTTATCTCCTCAGTGAACAGCCCTTTTCCTTTTCTGGAGTGTTACCAGGGCGGTACATACTACAGAGCATGCACTACTAAAAAAAGAATTGTAGTAGGAATATTTCATGGGCGACCAGATTGCAAGCAGTTTCCATAATCAGTGATTTGAAATAGTCTGCATAAACTTTTACTCAAGCAGACGCTTGTCAGAAGATGGTTTTTACCAAAAGAAAAAAAAAAAAGATAAATTACAAGATAATTGAAATTGCCTTTAGTCATGTATGATCTTTGAAGGACCAAAAAAAAAAAAAAAAAAAAAGCACTCTAAATGTACTTTAATGCAGTTTTCATGGCAGCTTACTGATATTGCATAATGATTATGAAGGCAAGACAAACGAACAAATAACTGAATGCACAAAACTTAAAGTCTCTTTCTTACTTGTGGAGAGGTGTCAATGAATTCAACAACCGATTACTTATTAAGTATTTCCTTTTCTGGTAGTGCTGAGGATTTATACTGGCCAAAGATGCAAACATTTCATTTGTCCTGTGTGAAGGCCTTTAACCTTCCCAATCTTTTTTGTGGAATTTGGTAGGGTCCCTTTTCCTGGTGAGGGAACTGACACACAAAAGAGCGAAAAACAATCTACCAAAGCCCACAGTAGCCATTTTAAAGTGGTTCTCTTCACACTTGGGAAATGGATCCTGCCCATATGAGCAAGTCCTTTGAAATGCAGGGCTGTCTGGAGTGCTAATTGCATGATGAGGCAATGCTGGGAGATAATGGTCAAAGTCTCTGTTAATAGCTTTGTGCCAGATTTGCACGTTTGCACATTTGACTTTCCCGATCCAGCTAGTTTACTGAATCCTGAAAGTACCTCCTTGGTGGGTCTTTGTTTTTTTATCTTTCCTGCTTCTATGAATTCACTTCCCTATCTCCGTAGATATGGATTTCCCCTTCATAATGCTTTTAAAAATAATGATTAGATATAAACTGCTGAGGATTCCATAGCAGAGCGAGAGAGAGAGAGCTGGAGCCAAACATACTGTGTCGAGGTCTGCATCCTCCCAATCTCCCTCTCCATAGACTGCCTGAGATGGGATTAGTCCCTCAACCTCTATGAGAAAAGCCTTTCAGCTGCTGTCAGTTTCACCGAAAGAACCCACAATGAGTGATGCCCGACTGCATGGTGCTGTGTTACGTGCACAAAATCCTGGGGTGCATAAGGAAGGTATAGCCCTGATGCCTTGTTTATCTCATTTTGGCCTCGCAGAATTGGTTCTCAGCGATGTGCTGCCTCTCTCTAGCACTCCATCTCAATTTACTGAGCAACTGTGAGCTCCAGTAACTTATCCAAAGTCACACATGAGTGGCTTACCAGAATTCATACCCCAGAACTGTCATGGTTCCTAAATCCTTTATTATGAGCATTATACCATACCATCTTCCAGGTCTCAGTATTAACATCATGTAAATTTATTCTCCAGCATGATTCATTAAAATGAAAATGGGCCATTTTCTCTGATTCTCCAAGCACTTCAGAAGAAGCGTTACATCCTGAATACAGATTTCATTTCTGAGCAGGAGACAAGAAAAGAAGTTAAACCTTTACTTGTATTGGAGGCTGGTTCATCTTAGAAGGACTTTTATTCCAGTTTTCAGTTTAAAATATTTAAAGGAAAACCAAGCACTATTAGGCTTAGAATAGCTACAACTGCATTTTTTAGCAGTAGGTGAGGCAAGGAAACTAAAAAGTGCCTGTAATTCAGTGACAAAGATCTAATGAATCGCCTCCAGATTAAACATTAATGTAAAACTAAAAAAAAAAAAAAAAAATCAACCTGTGCTAGACACCCACTCACACATTTTTAAATGCTTGCTGCTATCAAAAAGTACACAGCATCAATTCCCTTTTTTGGTGGATTCTCATTTTCTGGCTAAATAAAGAATCAAAATGATGATAGAGTAACCATGCGTATAGAGCTCTGGTATAAAATAATATCATAAGAAATAAAAACTCACTATCTAAGTGTGTTTAAGATTACAGTGAAGGGGTAGAAAGGTGAAAATAAAAGTGGAGAAATTATAAAATGGGACTTTTGTCTTTTTTTCTCTTTCAATAAAAGAATTCTTCTCCCCTGGATCCATTCTTCTTTCATTGTATTTTGTAAGTATAAAGAAATTTCATTGTCTTTCACACCAATACTTAGATTAACGGTTATCCTCAGTAAGAGGATTTTAAGTAAGATTCACTTAATAAGCACCCACTATGTGCAAGGCATCAGAATTGGCACTATTCGGATAATAGATATCACCTCCCCGCTCAAGGCAGTTATGATCTGGTTGTGGAACAGAGCATTCATTTAATGGTGCAAGCATACAGCTATCATGCAAGGAAAGGAATGCCAAATCAGTGGCGCCCACAGTAAATAATACAGGTGTTTAGACAAGAAGTAAATAATGTCAGAGCAAAACTTGAACCTTTCAGATCAGAGGCGTCAAAGAAAATGAATGGCAGTAAGAGCCTGACTTCAGGATTCCAATGGAGCTATCTGCTAATCCCTTCTCTACCACTGCTAGCTGTGTGCCTTTACGCAGGACTTTTAACGTCTCTGATTCTACATGCATATATAAGTAGGCTTGATTATGCCCACCCCATAGAGTTATTTTGAGTACTAAATTAGGAATTCATAATTACCTACTCCAGCATTTATCTCTAGGTAGGTGCAATTCAGTGATACAATGATTCTAGTGAGGGTGATATGAAGGGTGTTTTTAAAATGCTTGGGACCGGAATCTGGCATAGAAAAGGCCCCAAATAAAATTCACTTACCTTCCCTAAGCCCTCCCTTTACCTACAATACAACTTAGCTCTCTAATTGCTTGAGTTGAACCTAAAGGCAAAATAAATCTTAGAAGTTTAGAAATGGAGATAGACATCTCAGATGTGAAGAAAGAGTGAACATAGTCTGCAAGGTGAAAATATAATTAGGGCATTCAAGAAACAATATTGGATTTTTTTTTATTGCAGGGGAAGGAGGCGGTAAGTATTGATTATGTAGAGAAGTACTATAATATCCATTTTGAGAGACGATGAGTTGTCTAAATACTACAGGTAGTAACTGCTGTGTAAAGAGTTTTTTCCTCCTACTTTTTGACTTCAAAACAACTCTTCTCCTATAACTCTGCAAATCTTGCTAGTGTAGACATGTTCCAAAATGCAAGAAACATAACTGATACAACACAATGTTCTGTTTAGCATTTTGATGTCTTTTACTGCCTTCCATTTTTATTTACTTGAAAATATATTTTATGGCTAAAAATAAACCATGTTATTCAAAATGATAAAAATTAGTTTTTAGGGATAATAGTTTGGGGAAAGGCACCAAAATAAATACCAGATGGAGAAAAGGTTACACAAATCTTAACTATCAAGGAAGGTCATTTATCTATAGAATCCCAGGAAATAGGTGAAACAATTTTAATGAAAATTCATTTCAGGGGACACTTGGGTGGCTCAGTTGGTTGAACATCAACTCTTGATTTTGGCTTAGGTCATGATCCCAGGGTTGTGGGATCGAGCCCTGCCTTGGGCTCTGAACTTAGTGTGGAGCCTGCTTAAGCTTAAGATATTATCTCTTTCCCTCCCATTGCCCCCTCTCCCCAGCTTGCCCCCCCTCTCTTTCTCTCTCAAAAAAAAAAAATTTCAGAGTAAAGGTAACTAGCAAACATACATATGTGAGAAAGTTCATCATCACATGTGAGACAAGGAATACAAATTCAATAGCTATGATAAAAGTGAGAGAAAGTTTAAAAATGATAAAAAGTGGGGCACCTGGGTGGCTTAGTCCGTTAAGCATCGACTTCAGCTCAGGTCATGATCTCACAGTCTTTGAGTTCGAGCCCCGCGTGGGGCTCTGTGCTGACAGCTCAGGGCCTGGAGCCTGCTTCGGATTCTGTGTCTCCCTCCCTCTCTGCTCCTCCCCTGTTCACATTCTGTCTCTCTCTGTCTTTCAAAAATAAATAAAACATTAAAAAAATTTAATGATTAAAAAGTGATAAAATGTTAGCAAAGTTTCAGTGATGTTGCTAAATTCATTTATTTTTAGAAGCATTGAAATTTGGATGACTGTTTTAGAAAATCATAGGAGAAAGAAGATAGATCATATTTGGCATGCTAACTCTGACTTTCTATATAATTATACCGGCTGTTTGGATCACAATGCTCTAAGAATTCTGAGCCACACAGGTTCTTAGAAAGAGCACTAGACTTGAATAGAAGTGTCTGCTGTGGGTAAGGACATAACAGGAAATAAAGACAGAAGATTTTCAAATTCTTTGATTAAAAAAACTCCACTCCTACACATATGTTTTAACACAAGACAAAACTGATGTATTTATGAAGGTGTTCATCACAGAACTAACTATAAGGACCAAAAACAGGTCCGGGGGTCAAGTTCAAAAACAAGTAAATAGGTTAATAAACTGTGATTCTCATTATTGAGTTTCATGCATTAAAGAGTATAGTTTTCCAGACCACGAAGAACACTCTAATACTTTCTCCATGATATTTTCTCTATATAACATGCCCATGGTAAGCAAACAAAATAATCACTGAGTTAATTCAAAAGCACTGAGACTTTTTTTGCCTCTGATAACAGTTTTATATCATCGCCCTCCCCCTTGGTATTTTTTGGTAATAGTTATGATTCCCTGATTCTTTAGAAAAGAAAGCTTGATATTTTATCACAGTTAATTCTGTAGAAATTAAATTTCAGGTATATGAATTTAATAAATTGGCACATCATCAAGCTGATTGCTCTATCTTTATTAAGTTAAAATTAATAACACTAGAAAGAAATGACTTCCATCTTGTACCTCTTTATGGTGAAATTTGCTAAATTAAACAAAACCTCAGACTACTTAGGAGAAAAACATATTTTTATGCCCTGCATTTATAGGCTTAGTATTAGAGTAGACCAGGTTCTTTGCAAAGACATTTTTCAGAGAAAGCTGCAAGGCTAAATTAGGAAGTATACTGCATTTTCTGCAGATTTGTGGTAAACCAATAAGCTATGCACCAAGAAGCTGTTAGAAGAACAGAGTTCTACTTTACTTTTCCAGTAATTTAAATGTTTTGAAATAGGTCCTAGTATTGCGTCTGAAAATACCTATTACAAGAAGCTCTTTTTTGCATTCTTCACCATCTGTCATAACAAAATTTGCTTACTCTTACACATTCCTATACCATATTTCTAAATATCATTGCAACGAATGCTGGTTTTTTTAAATCTATTTTATTTTGGTGGCACAAATAAAATTATAAAAGATAGGGGGACTTGGGGGCACCTGGGTGGCTCAGTCAGTGTCCGACTCTTGATTTCAGCTCAGGTCATGATCTCACCATTCATGAGATGGTGAGATTGAGCCCCGTGTCTGGCTCTGAGCTGTCGGTGTGGAACTTGCTTGGGGTTCTCTCTTTCCCTCTCTGCTCCTTCCCTGCTCACATGCGCAGACATGTATGCATGTGCTATCTCTCCTTCTCAAAATAGATAAATAAACATTTGGAAAAAAGACAGGGTTTTCTTGTTTGTTTGTTTGTTTTAAAGATTTGCTTTTAAATATCACACTTACTTGATCAAATATTCTTCAGAGAATTTTGTGGAATGAGAAGCAGATAAGAATTTGGCAAGCAAGTGAGATTTGGGGTATATAAAACAGTAGCCTGAATGAGCACATGTTTAGGATTTGGCAAAGGGATTATTTATATAATTCAATTCTTAATTGCTGTCAAAAAAAGAAAATCTGGGAGCAGTAAAACTGGCCATTTGAATTGATACATGTAAAATATGTTCAGTTGCTGTGTATCTGGAAATACCAAAATGACTTGCTTTCTCTACCTCAATACAAGGCTCACAAAAGTGTACAAAAAACCGTATGCTGTATAAGTTCCTAAATGGCTGACTGTACAAAGCCCATATGATAGTAAATTATTTTGTCATAATATAGTGTAATTGATATGAGTTAGTAGACCCTATGTTTATAATAAATTACCCTCTAGCATATGCAGTCATTGTTTAGCCATTTGTAAAATTATCTTTGCTCCCCCAACCTCAATTACATCACTACCGTCATCATGTTTTTGGGTAAGGTAGAGGCCAGTTCTAGAAATAATGGTAAGGTATTTTGGATTAAGGGAAGTTAATAGACTTTATACTTCTGATGATATCTCAAGTTTACATATTTTTCTATCTTCCTAGACATGATATACAAGTAACAAGCATGAAAAATGCTTTAGGTTTTTAAAAACTAATAAACAAAATAAGAATTTACCCCCAAGAAAAAAGAGAGCTGTTCACAGGTTAGATGAAGAAATGACTGTGTTATATAAAATTTGGGGAGGAAGGTAAACTTGTTTTAATCTTTAATCTTTACTTTATTTGCACATGTGTTAATAGCCGTAACAGCTAGGCACAATAATACCGTGGCTCAGAAGAGAAAGAAGTGTCTCTCTCACATTACAGACCAGGCCTGCAGGACAGGTGAACAGTTTTGCTCCCCATGATCATTCAGAGACCCAGGCTTCATCTAACTTACTGATCTGTACTAAGCCAGGGGTCAGCAGTCTTTTCCATAAAAGGTCAAATAGTGTTTTAGGGTTGGTGGACCATATATGGTTTCTGTTACACGTTTTGCTTCTTTTTATTCTTTTAACAATGTTTAAAAAATGTGAAAACCATTTTTAGCTGACAGATTGTACGAAACAGTCCACAGGTTAGCTTTTGCCTGTGGGCAGCGATTTGTTGACCCCTTCTTTAAAGAAATTCCCTACATATTAGAAGCTTGATCAGTGCCACATCAATGTGCCAACTTTCAGGAAGAGGAAAACAACAGAAGTGGAAGGCGAGTAATTTCCTCTTAAAGAATTGAAGCAGTACTTACACACATCACTTTCAGCCATGTTCCATTGCCAAGAACTTAGCCATATGGCCATATCTAGGCATAAGACGGGCTGGCAAATGAAGTCTCTATGTAGATTTCCACATACCCTTCTAAAACTCTAGTACCATATGTGTCCATTTGGTCCTCTGGGAAGTAGACACCAAGACAAATTTAGGAGTGTAAAAAGTTTACTGGAGGAGTGAACGAGAAAATGTAGAGGAAGCAAAATTGGGTTGGGAAATTCCTCAGACTGATTTTGATCTAATACCTGTAAAAGGGAAGAAGAAGGGAAGTAGGATTGGGCTGAGTAAACCTCAGACCAAGATGCAAATCTAGCAAAAATTAGGTCAACCCTATGTTAGTATTCAGAGAAAATATTGCCCATTAGAGGGAGTCTTACGTTGGGCCGGAATTGCCATAGCCTAACTCCCCCATTGTTCTTGGTCATTGGCTGTGGCTGCACAAGAATAAAGTGGCCTGGGCTTTTTAAAAGCTGAGTCATTGGGGCATCTGGGTGGCTCAGTTGGTTAAGCAACTGACTTGGGCTTAGGTCATGATCTCACGGTTGGTATGTTCGAGCCCACTGTCAGGCTCTGTACTAACAGCTCAGAGCCTGGAGCCTGCTTCAGATTCTGTGTCTCCCTCTCCTCTGTTCCTCCCCTGTTCATTCTCTGTCTTTTTCTGTCTCTCAAAAATAAATAAACGTTAAGAAAAAAAATTTTAAAGCTGAATCATAAAATTGCTAGCAACCTGAGATTCCCAGCTGACGACGTATCTTCCAGCTAAACGGCAAATTCTTTCTTAAAATGAGATCTGAGATGAGGACCTCCATAGCCGCTATATTATAAAATAAAAGGAGAATGTATTTAAGGAACACCACTAGTTGACACAGTACACACGCAAACACACACACACACACACACACACACACACACACACTTAGTAGAAATAGAATACGAAGAAGTATGGATTCAATCACTGGATGAACCCTGTTAAACCGACCAAGGAGAGAGCAGTGTAGCACCATACCTACTCTGAGCAGTGTTTATATTGTTCCTCTTTTAGACCAGAATTTATATAAGAAATTATAGGGTGCAATTTTGTTGTCAAGTTTGCGATTTATTTTTTATTTATAAGCTGACACTACATAAAATATAATTGTCAGTTTGCATGAAGTGAGATTCAGCTGAAACACTGAGAAAGAGCTAATGAGGGCCATATGCCTGAAGTCACCACACATAATTTGTAATATACGTATAGAGAACCAGCAAGGATAAATTGCGAATTTTTCTGATTCAGTTTAGGAAAAAATATTTGAATTATATTTTAAAATATATGTTTTGTTAAATCTCTTTCTTATAAGAAATCAGCAAGTTGTGCTTGTGTGCATGTGTGTGTGTGTGTGTGTGTGTGCGTGTGTGTGCGTGAATGTAGCCAGACTTGAAACATAAGCCTAAATATCCAGGATACCATTCTCTGTCTTCTCACATATCATTATATAATTGGCATTCCTCATTCTTGCCCTAATTATTGCCTGATCTAATGATCAAGAAGTAGAATAAAGACATCCTTGGAAGGTTAATAAGCCATCCAGAAAATTAGATTAGCATGATCAAACCTTAATGATTATTATTTCTCATTATATTAGATCACCTGAAAAGTTTGAAAAAGAAAAAAACAAATCGGCATCACTGGGCAATTATACTTGTAGTTTTCCACAGTAGGTTTTACAGATGATCACCATTTATGAATTCTTTTCATATAGAAAACCAAAGATTTTTTATAAATTATTCTACCATTATTATAGTAATCAAAGCCCGTCTATTTGATCATCATCATAATGGAGCACTTGAGGCATTCTCTCCTTTGCTAATTGACAGTTGGTCAGTGAAGAGGTGCTTTTCACAAAGTCTTCCATAACCCTAAGGGTTTGAATTAGCTTCTAATAAATGCCTGAGAAGCTCCTCTAGATTCTTAAGTACATTTGCTACAACTCCCAACTGCTATTTTCCACTTTCTGGTCAAGAAATGTCTTTGATCTGCCATCTAGCTGCCTTTCTTTCTTATGTCAGATAGCCTTGCTTGCTTATGACAGATAGTCTCAAGCACTGTAACCCTACTCGTCAGTACAATGACACATTATTATTTAGATATCGTTTTCTGAAACCAGATTTCTCTGAGAACGAAAGGGTAGGGAAATGGGCAAACCGAAGCTTGTATTGCCCTTTTTGGAGGACTGTAAGGGGTGGTATGTGGTTGGAAGCCTGAGCCTTGAGTTTGATCCTTACTCCTACCCTGACTACACGCTGAGGCCCTTTCTGTGCAGGTTTTTTTGGCCCACCGGCTGCTCCCTGCTCACCCACATGACACTTCACCGTCCGTGGCGGGCCCCTCCAGGGCCCCTCCAGATTCCACAATATCAATGTATAGCTCTTCAAAACTGGCTCCTTCAGTTTCACTCTCCCATTGCTTCCTAATGAGATGGTTGTGGTGAGGTAGGGGGAGCGAACTGGACTCAAGAAGTACGTGTGCTCAGTGACTTTTGAAAACAAACTGTGTACAGTCCTGAATTATTCAGACCTGTTTAAAAATATTTCCTCGCAACCCTCTAATTTCCGTGATGACAGGAACTTTAGTTAGCTCGCTACTTTGTCCCCAGTGCTACCAGATAGAAGGTGTTCAGTGAGAGTTGGCAGAATGAATTAATATGGGTGATATCAGTGAATTAAGAATTCAATATCCAGTTTTATCTTCATGTCTTAGTGTCATCATATTTGTAAATAAATAAACATTTGAAGAAGGTATTTTTGTGGTGCAGACTTCCAAGATCCAGGACGTGATTGATTATCTGAAACTCTCATTGATAATCGAAGAAGGAGGAAAAGGATTGAGGAAAAGTAGAAAGAAGGGAGGGTGGGAGGAAAAGTGGTACACACTAGTTTTTCAAGTGTAAGAAAGCAATATATATATATATATATATATATATATATATATACACACACACACACACACACACACACACACATATATACACACACATATTTGAGTAAGGAAACATTATAACTATAAATATATACCTGTAAATATTAAGTTTAAAAATGACTCTTTTTCTTGTCTCAGCCAAAACCTATTCTTTCTTTTATTCAGCAAATATTTCCTAAGTGCCTTGTCATGGACCAAGTAATGTGTGAATAGTAGGGCACAGAGCAAAATAAAGTGTTTCTTGCCCACAAAGAAACCAGAGAGGTAGTTCTTTCCTCCCCCACGTACAGAGTACAAAGTTAAAAGTATAAAGAATAAAATGACATCCTTAGCATCTCTCACACTGAATTAATTTAGAAAAGTTAACAATTGAAAATCTCCTTTTCACCAGCTGAGGTTAGCTTCCTCGGTGTGTTTTCTAGTGTTTAAAATAAGTATTTTGCAATTAGGGTGAAATATGTTAGTGACAGCTGCAGAAACCAAAGACTTCTATTTATTCAGCTACCCATTTATCTCTAAGATATCAAGGTAATGCCAGATCCCCAGCTTATCACTGCTTCTAGATGTGCACACAGAATTAAATCTCTATATGCCTTCATTCTGCTTTAATCTCCCTCCTCAAACTGCTAGTAATGAAAAGCCTGTTGATGCCAGTTGGGAAGATAATTCTTCTGTAGGAAGTTTTTAGCCACCAAAAATCAAGCCTGCCCTGTTACAAGTAATATACTGCTCAAGGCTCCCATGTTGTCTTGGCTTAAACTCACACGGCTAAGTTTATATATGGAAGAATTTGGCCCCCATGAGAAGGAAACATTTTTTCAAGGATCTGTGCTAAGCAATGTGTATATATAGACGCTGTAGTCCAGGCACAATAATTAATCTTGGTGTAAGAGGTAGGCATGCTAACCCAAACTATAAATATAATTGCAAGTGTGGTAGCCAAAGCCTTGGACGGAAGAACAAAATGTATTTATTAAAACCACATTCACTCTGTCATGCCAGTTCTAATCTTCTGAGCTTGATGTCACAGTCACGGTCATACTCATCACCACGATATTTAGAGACTGAATTAGACGATAGCTATGTTTTAAGCTCTTGAGGAAGAGTAAGAAAACAAAGTTTGTTTGTGTTTCTAAGCTTATTTATTTTGAGAGAGAGAGAGCAGGTGAGCAGGGGAAGGGCAGAGAGAGAGAGAAAGGGAGAGAATCCCAAGCAGAGCTCCACTCTGGCAGCACAGAGCCCGATGCAGGGCTCGATCTCACAAACTGTGACATCAGGACTCGAGCAAAAATTAGGAGTCAGATGCTTACCTGACCGAGCCGCCCAGGATCCCCAGAAAACAAGGGTTTATGAATTAAGAATTTCTATTGTGTTTATTAATCAAACGGATATATATCTAATGTGGCATACACAGTCATACCATACATGTACGCATCATGGTAAGATATTATCTCCACCTCATAGGAAGATAAAAATGTCAGTCACACCGTCTCCTATCTTATATAGGTTGAAAGGCTCTAAAACAAAATTACTGAATTGGGAAAACTGATTCATGAATACAGTTTTATGATGTTTCAGAGTTACATCTTTCTAGAGCAGTGTTGTCCAATAGAACGTTTTGTGTGGAGGGAAATGTTCTGCATCTGTCTTGGCCAATGGAGGTAATCACTAGTTACATATTGCTATTAATTTCTTGAAATGTAGCTAGTGCAACTGAGAAAACTGGATGTTTATTTAGTTTCAATTAACATCCATTTAAACAGCTACAAGGGGCCACTGGCTACCATATTGAACAATATGATCCTATAGCATCTGATTTCTAGTTTTTAAAAGACTCATTTTTACAGTAGTAATTCAAGATGCTGCTTTTAGTCAACTGTTATCCAAAAGGTTACATCAAATATAATTTTATCATCATTCAATAAATGTTTACAGAATATTTTAAGATCACCCCACTGAAGTGGATTTTCTATGTTTCAATAAGATTCCTTCCAGATAGTTGGAGACAAAACTCAGTACATTTCCAGCCTTCTCACCACCGCCTTTTCTGCAACATATCAAGGTTTTGGAATTCGTGGTTTAAAATGTTAACAGTAAAATCTAGTCATTGCCTAGGTCAGTCACACCTTCTTAGAACTACTAGCTGCAACTTAAAGCAGGTTGATATTTAGGGTTGGATGTGCCAAGTTACATGTTAACTTCTCTGCTGGCTCCGTAGAAGAAAGATTTGATGTCTGAAAGCAAAGACATGAGAGTACCATGGGCGCCCACTCTTTTAGCCAGCCAACTATTTGATTTATTTGATGAGTGATCTCAGACAACCCTTTCAGGCACTGAACCATCAGAGAGTTATGCTGCCGGGTGATAAGAAACCTTCAGAGATACCTAAATCTTTTACCCTGGGAGTTTCATCTGTTCTGGAATAAAGAACATTTTTATGTATGGTGTTTCTGTCTAGATTGCTATAGGAATATTCAGAAAAGATTCACAGACTTAATCAAATCCATCCTGACAAGAACCTTAAAACAGTACAATAATTACCAAGAATCTGCTAGACAACGCTTCATTTTTATTTTATTTTATTTTTTTGTTTCCCAAAGGTTGAAGGAGTGGTTAATGTATTATACATTGAGAAGTCCATTAATCTTTTGATCAGCATTTGTTTTCCTGTGTTTTCCTTAGAGACAAACCAAGAAATGAGGAATGTTCTTAATTTGATCTCTGGAGTAATCATAGATATGGATATTGTATCATTTAACAGATGCACTAAACGAACTAGTCATTTTTTTAAATGTACATTTCTATGCACCAAGAATGCAACAACTGGCTTCTTAATTTTACTGAAATTGTGTTTCTAATCTAACATGGCTGTTTGTCGTATAGAGTCTTGGGCTTTTTAATAGTAGTCAAATCTAAGTAATTTGTCTTAAAAAAAAAAAGTTGAAATCCTTCCCAGTTGCATTGAAGCTGATGTGAAACCTGCTTTTAAAAACGTATACTGTTGGGGCGCCTGGGTGGCTCAGTCGGTTGAGCGTCCGGCTTCAGCTCAGGTCACGATCTCGCGGTCCGTGAGTTCGAGCCCCGCGTCGGGCTCTGGGCTGACGGCTCAGAGCCTGGAGCCTGCTTCCGATTCTGTGTCTCCCTCTCTCTCTGTCCCTTCCCTGTTCATGCTCTGTCTCTCTCTGTCTCCAATAAATAAATAAAAATAAAAAAATAAAAATGTATACTGTAAAAGTGACACTCTTGGCCGTTGTATCCCACACACAGATCTCTCTCAATATGCAGCAGTTTTCACTAAGAAGACTTCATTGTTTATAGTGCAGTCACCTTGCCCTGTGACTCTGCCAGGTGTCACTGCTATGTAATAGAAGCTGTCTTTAAAAGATACCTTCCCCATTTAGAAATTCTTCACCTGAATATTTTTCCATCCCTATGCACTAGCTCATCTGTACATAAACAAATCACTGCCTCAGCCATCTGACCCTCTTAGGCGTAAAGCTCAAGTACATGTTTTTCTGAAATCCCTTTTTAGGCAATCCTTTGTGTGTTTTGTCACCTTTCTCTGTGACCTGCTTGTCAGGCAGCGTGGGAGCAGAGGAGGTATGAAACTGTTGTCAGGAAAGACAGCCCATGTTTCTGACATGGATTTTACAACACAGGAATTGTCCCCTTCATTTTGATATTTGCATTTGATTTGTGTTGGTGGAAAGTATTTATATATGGAGGTGGCTTTTCTTAGAAAATGAATATAACGCAGTAAAGACCTGATTAGTCCCTGAGTACTACCTCATATTTAGGCATATCTTGAAAGAGATGGTGTTTAGTGCATTGAAATCCCTTTTCCATCCCCCTTCTCTTCCATTTAAAAATGCTGTCAATAACTGTGCTTGTACAGCTACAAAACTCCAGAAGAACGGTGCTTCAGATATACAAAGAAAAAGCAATTGAGTACAGAGACAAAATTAGTTGCTACATATCAATATTTCACAAGACTGTAAGCATTTCATTTAATTAACATTTTCTTTGAATCACACTACATATTTTTTCAGGGAAAGAAACTTCTATTCATTTTATCTGATCTAAAAATACGAATATGCATGAAGAAATCTAAGCAGCATTGGGGGAAAATGAAAGCAACAGTACAGAATGTTTTGTGGGTACGAATTTGAGCAGGAAGCAGAAAGTGTTTTGAGATAGGAAAAAAATGTTTTCCATTTGGGGATACCCCAAATCAGCCACAATCTGACCTTCGTGTCAAAGGGCGTTAAGGCATTAAAAGCATGCATGTGAACATAGCTTTTAAAATACCAATAATTGTTAGGAAATATTTCCTTTATGCTCTGTGAAAGTAAAATTGGGCCTATTTAAGGATACAAGAACTTAGTATGTTCTGGGTGTGTGGTTTTTTTTTTTTTTTTTTTTGGTTTCTTGGTAGCTATTATCAATATTAGCTCTAGTGAAAAAAGTAAGGTTAAATTATCCTAAATGTTTTGATAATTTCCTTGTATATTCTCCCCAGTGATAGCATAATCTTCCTCCAAATCTTATTTCCTTCTCTACCTTTCCATGTAAGGCTAGGAAGAAGCCATATATTTCTGGCTTCATATCATCATCTTCAAACCGTCATCGAGGAAAGCTGATATCGTCACTCATTAAACTGCTTCTTATTCAAAACCCATGCTATTTGCTGATACTACTCTTTCCCATACTTTAGGTATAAGCTGCTGAACTCCACATCACTGCCTTTTTCCTCAATGAATCAGTGCTTGCTCACTTTTGTATGCTCTGTTCCAGGGTAACCATCAGTTAGGTACCTGGGAGTTGGTGAAATCAGCGCAATGGAACAGATTGCATTCATGCTTCTCAGCCGCATGTTCCAACATAATCAAGTTACGCTAGGTTATGCAAGGGTATTCAGTAGAAACAAACATCTCTTAAAAGAACCCAGGTTTGTTTGTTTGTTTGTTTGTTTGTTTATTATTTTTTTTATTCTCACCACACATTTACTACAGAGTGACTGGGTAACGTGCTAGGTGAGGGCAGCATTGCAATCACTCAGGGACCTCGGCAGATGGAATAGGTCTCTTGAATGTTGACTTTATACCTTCACCTAATCAATCAGCAGATCTGGTCCATCCTCTCTCCAAATTATGTGCCCACCTTCTATTATTTACTATCACCGTGCCATAGCCTTCTAATTTGGCCTCCATTCCCGCCCCTCTCGGGCATTCTTCAATAAAAGGGAAGATCTTCAACCAGCTATCACTTCCATTCAACAACTCACTGGCCAGAACTAGTTCCAGGGCCTATTTAATATCCAGGGAAAGGTAATCTCTCCCTGTGCCCAGACATTTTATGCACAACATGTAACTACCACAGAGTCTCTCTTCTATTTCTTCTCAATACTGGCCCCCATAGTTCCTCAGACTCCTCAACCTCATTTTTGCTGCCTGGAAATGTGATCCTATCTTCTCATTACCTGGAACTGCTACAACACAAAAGACCTCAAATTCTGGAATTCCCCTCTCTGACCATTACTTCCCATCACCTCCCAAGCCCTGAGCTGAGAATAGATATAAGAGCAAATAAAGCATATGACTTGACCTTGAAGAACTCACAGGACATTGGGAGAATCGGTGAATCAACCCTACTTCTTCAATGTGCTACATACAAAGAGTGTGTTGGGGACACACACCAAGAGCTCTACACATCCTGGGAATAAAGGACAAGGGCGGAAAGTGAGGGCACCTTTGCTGAACAGTGTGGGGCTACACCAGAGTCTTCAAGTTAGAGTCAGAATTGGCCATTAAACAGTAGAAACTGCACGTGTGAATCCCACCCAGGCAACCATGAGGAGCTATACCATTAGGAGCATGCTGGGTGCCTAGAGATGAAGACAGAGTGATAGGTTGGTGGTAATTCATAAATGACTTTATTTTATTTTCTTATTAACTATAATTTATTGTCAAATTGGTTTCCATGCAACACCCAGTGCTCATCCCAACAGGAGCCCTCCTCCAGTGCCCATCACCCACTTCCCCTCTCCCTCACCCCCCATCAGCCCGCAGTTCTCAGTATTTAAGAGTCTCTTATAGTTTGCCTCCCTCCCTCTCTGTAATTCTTTTTCCCCCTTCTTCTCCCCATGGTCTTCTCCCCATGGTCTTTCCCAAGATCCACCTATGAGTGAAAACATATGGTATTTATCTTTCTCTGCCTGACTTCTTTCACTTAGCATAATACCCGCCAGTTCCATCCACGGTGCTGCAAACGACCAGATTTCATTCTTTCTCATTGCCAAGGAGTATTCCATTGTATATATAAACCACATCTTCTTTATCCATTCATCAGTTGATGGACATTTAGGCTCTTTCCATAATTTGGTTATTGTTGAAAGTGCTGCTGTAGACATTGGGGTACATGTGCCCGTATGCATCAGCACTCCTGTATCCCTTGGTATACAATGGTAAGGACTGTGGGTTTTTATCCTAAAGGTAATAAATAGGGAAACTTTAAACAGAGTTGTATTTATACTTAATATTTATATTTTTAAATATAATATGTATCATTCAAGTTTGCTTATTGACCAATATATTTCATACTCATTAGAAATACTTCCTTGATTTCTAAACTGACTTTAAAAAAAAAAACTCATTAACTTCTAAACTGAAATTACAATCTTTTTTGAAGTTTATTTATTTTGAGAGAGAGAGAGAGAGAGAGAGAGAGAGATTATGAGTGGGGGAAGAGCACAGAGAGAGGGAAAGAGGGAATCCCAAGCAGACTCCTCACTGGCAGTGCAGAACCAGTAAGGTAGGGCTTGATCCCATGAACCACATGAGATCATGACTTGAGCCGAAATCAAGAGTCAGACATTTAACCGACTGAGCCACCCAGGCACCCCTAAACTGAACTACAATCTTTTTTTTTTTTAACGTTTATTTATTTTTGAGACAGAGAGAGAGACAGAGCATGAACAGGGGAGGAGCAGAGAGAGAGGGAGACACAGAATCCGAAATAGGCTCCAGGCTCTGAGCTGTCAGCACAGAGCCTGATGCGGGGCTCGAACTCACGGACCGTGAGATCATGACCTGAGCCGAAGTCGGACGCTTAACCGACGAGCCACCCAGGCGCCCCTGAACTACAATCTTAAATTAGATGAACAACAGTAAAGCTCTACAAAAATAGAAGAGTAAAAAAAAAAAAAAAAAAAAAAAAAGTTTGCTACTAATTCCATCAGTATAACACTCAATGTAATAGTACAAATGTGTTGACCTTTTAAAATGTTTTCTTCTTGCATCTATTGTGTTTATCAATGTGTTTTTATTTATTCACAAAGTTAAATCATATTTTTATGCCTGATAATTTTAGCATAGATGTATTTCAATACTGTAATTATTAAGACAAACATTAAGCAGAAGCAATAAGCTACAGTCCCTATTAAACCTAAATCTTCATGGCTTAGACAAAGGGCAACTTTCCCTAAAACCTGAAGATTTTTTTCCCTAAATCTATAAAAAAAGCAGAGAAATTAATTTATTTCCAATTATCTTACAATGCAGGTATAAGGTGTTCAAAATAAAAGGACCATTAATTTTGATGAAACTATAAATGAAAGTGGTCTGAGTTTAAAAATCTAAAGTTTAGAAAATTGGTGTCATTATGAATTCCCAATAGATCATTGCTAATATTAAAATTTTTTATCACTTTCCATTCATCGCTGGATATCTTTGGCAATCTAATGGCAATAAAATTTTCTCTAAAATCCATGCAATTTTTAAAAAATCTAGACGTCTTTCCCACAATTATTTATTCTTTCCACTTGGCAGATTCAGACTGAGCTAATGGTTCTGTAAGTAGACATATTGATTAGCCAGAAGTCAATTTCCAAGCTAGTCCAGCATTCTAGCTTTCTTAGGCAATTCTGTGGGTTTTGTTTTGTTTTGTATTTTCTTTGTTTCCATTTTGTGGAAGACGTTCCTGTCTTCTTTCACACCTCAAATTGGGTAATCCTGCCCTTTCTATCCTTACACTTTTGAGAGTACATTTTTTTCTTGTCTTCTTTTGTTTATGTTGACTTGAAATAGTATATGTGCAAGCACTTCTTCTGGGGGGGAGTAAAACAGAAGACAGCAGGGCCTGCCTTACTTGGTTGCAAGTAGGGCTGATTCCAAAATGTATTTCACAAGAGAGGTCTTCAAGAGTACTAGGGAGTAGGCAATATGTTACCGATTTGAACCCCGAGCTTGAGAGACAGCTGTAAACTAGAAAAGGAAGACACAATAGTAACCGAACTCCACCAACTAGAGCCAGTAGGCAGTAGGGAAATTATAGAAATGAAACAGGTACTCTCAGTATGGAACAAGTGGGGGTGGAGGAAGATACGTTCCTAGATCGAGCACCAGACCGATCTGATCACAGACTTACCACAAACACTGAATTCCAGCCCTGACATTTTCCTATTATTTTAGTGTTTGTGATTCCCAGAATTAAAGACTGGACTTGAGATAGCAAAACTAGGCTGGAAAATATCACAGGCACTTCCAAAAAATTATTGCTTTAACTACCAGTTTTATGAAATGCTGTGACCTCTTAAAATTGGCTTCATTATTACTGCTGCTCTTTTATTTCATTGGCCTATTTATATCAATATGTTATATATTCAAACAAGTCTTGATCTTTATAAATTTCATTTTTAAGTCTCACTTGGAGCTGGGAGTCAAAACCAGACAGAATATGGTTTTTGGGCTTTTTGTGAAAGCCAAAGCCCATAGCAGGCAAGTGGGGGTAGGGGGTGGAGATAAAGCCTTATTGAATGAATTCTTACCTCCATCAATAAAAAAGAGAAAGAAAATGTCACTTTGGTGCTTTCTTTGTTCTGAGATCCCGTACACTAGAACAAAAAGGCTTGGAGCTTTGGACAATTTCTGAGAGTATCTATCAGGGACTTCCCATCCACTTCTCACCTGCACCTTCCTCAGTCCGTTTCCCTCCTTCACGTAAGACACTAAATGGGATATTGTGGTGCAAGACATCCTCTGTAAGTTGCTCAGTATTTTTCTTTCTCCATTGTGTTATGTTGTTTGGGATTCTTATTTCCCTGCTCCCACAAAGACTCCTACTTCAGTATCAGTCCAAGGCCACTTACAAGGGCCAAAAATTCACGTTTGTGACACTCAGCCTTAGACATCCTTCAAAGAACCTTGTCGCCTGGAATAAGATAATGACTTTATTTCACCTTTAATACTTTCTTAATGCTCACACCTTAGGGTGGCAGAGCATGTTAGAGGATGCAAAACACTTTCACACATCCTTCCATTTAATCTTCCCCACCGCCTGGAAACTAAGCAAGGCAGCCTTCTCATTTTTCACATGAGAAATCGGGGGGATCAAGAGAGAATCTAGGCAACCCAAATCCAACCCTCCCGGCCCAAGGCCTGAATTCTGTATGTCATCCAGTTGCCTTTAGATTACTTCATGTCATTTTCTATTTTAAATGGCGTGATCAGATTTGCATTTCAATGAGATACATGGGAGATATATTTAAGAGAAGCAAGTTTGCAAGTACAGAGGTCAGGTAGCTAGAAGTTTAGGCAAAGCATGATGCAGATCGGAACTAGTTCAGTGGTGACAAGACGGAATGGGAAAATATTTAGGAGATAAACATGGCATGTAAATTGTTACCAGATTGTGAAGCCCCTTTAGCAAAACAAACATTAAGTAGGTTCGAGTTAACTCCGTTGCCAATTTAGTCGTTATCTGATGATTCAAAGGAAACTTTCAACATCACAAAATGCCTTTAAGTTCTCAACACCAAATGTCATGTACTAAATACATACAGAAGTGCAAGCTAATAAAGATACATCTTTATTCATCAGAGATTTGCTAATTAGGAGAATTAAGCACCAAGTTGGGAAGCAACAAATTAGTAGCAGAAAGACTTAGAAAGCCTTCTGTCTTCATTCACATTCACTCTCCTACAGTATTCCACCTCTTTTCCTTTCTTACCACGTCCTGCCAACCGATGGCCTTTCTCTTAAGTAGAGATACGATAGAGGTAATAAAGACACCCAGCGGAGACCTGTTTCATCTTTCCCTTTCCAGTGTCACCACCTCCATACGTCTGCACCCACATAATCTGCCATCCTTCCTGGGGTGGAAGACGCGTCCCTACCTCTGAGACCAACCACTACACCTGCGTCTAAACCCATCCCTCCTCAAGGACACTGCTTCCCTCATCGTCCTCTTTCTCTCTGCATACACTTGTTCCTCTCCACTCCCTCATGCTTGTCAGAATACGGTGATGCCTCAACGCCATCCTTCCATAAAAACCCTTTTCCTGACTATACATCCTTATCCCACGAATGCCTCATTCTGTGTTGTCCTCATCAGCAACTCTGTACTCCGCTGTCCCTCACATTTACTGTTTCCGCCTCCTAATCTTTTCTGTCTCCTCTCATGAGGATTTGGTATTCACCGTGCTCTACAGCAACTCATTTAACCCAAGCCAATGTTCAGAATTCACCAATAAAAAAATAAATGTCTCATCGTTCAGGCATTTAGTAAGAAAAACATTTAAATTATTGATATGAATTTGTGTAAAATGATTCAAATCCATGATACTGAGGATAAGAAGAGTATTTTTGTTTGTAATTATCACATGATTGATATGATAGAGTTGCCTGAAGTCTGACATAGTAACTTGCTTTCATGAATTCTGGTATGCATGATGTCAAACAAAGTAAGCATTTTTCTTTTCTTATTTTATTTTTTCCATCCTTCCTTCCTTCTCTCATTTCTTCTTTCCTCATTTCATTTCTCTGTCGCTTCTTTTTTTTTTAATCGGCTGAGTACCTTTGGTTCTAGCTCGATAGGACTGTATGAAATCAGTCAGACTTCAGTGATGGCAGTTGAATTGTGCATCAACATAGTAGCATCGTATTCATCTCTTAAATTATTTTCAGTTGTGCAGAAGATAAATTACATGTGATTTCTAAAGGAACTTTGTCAAGCTCTAGCAAACTAGTTTAATTATGAAAAATTAAATTTTCTGTAATGATCTCTTCTTTTGAGTGTTTAATATAAAATTACATTTGCTCAGTCGTGAACTTAGGTCTTAGACTTTCAAGTGGTTTTTAGAATTTTAGATCATTATGTGTAAGTGTAATTGTAGCCTTCCTCTAGTTTTTGGCACTTAAATCACTTAAAAATTAAAAATTGTCGGTGGAACTGTACCTCTTTTAATTAAACTGAAGCAAAGATAATGGATTTCCTCCCTAAAATCTGAAACATCTTATTGCCTCGTGGAGCCAGTACATACACACGATGAATCTGGGTTAGTTTTGTAAAGAGCACGGCAAAATGCTACTTCTCTTGCTTCAGAATTTCAGTAATATGATGTAATGGCATAATTATTTTTCATATAACAAATATCCTTGCATTATAATATGAATAAAAGGAAAATATTTCTTATTCTTATTTTTCTTTAAAGTCATATTGGGGTTTCTAGGGAAATGTTGGGAAATACAACAGAACATGACCAAGGCTTAGAATTATCTGAGCCTCTAAGAACTGTCAGCAGCTGCCATCATTTAAATTCCACTTACATGGGAAAGGCATGTGAGAGGTAAAACTGGCATACAAAAGGCAAAATAGACAAGTCGTTCCAATTAAAGAAGAGTTCTGATTTAAAAACTTCCCATTGTTGGGGGGCACCTGGGTGGCTCAGTCGGTTAAGCGTCTGACTTCGGCTCAGGTCATGATCTCGCGGTCCGTGAGTTCGAGCCCCGCGTCGGGCTCTGTGCTGACAGCTCAGAGCCTGGAGCCTGCTTCAGATTCTGTGTCTGCCTCTCTCTCTGACCCTCCCCTGTTCATGCTCTGTCTCTCTCTGTCTCAAAAATAAATAAACATTAAAAAAAACTTTTTTAACTAAAAAATAAAATAAAAACTTCCCATTGTTTAAGTGGAATTTTCCTTCATTGGAAGGTAAACTCAAAGTTCAGCTTTTCAGTGATAATGAAATAATAACTTCTGGAAGTAATTCAAAATGAAACATCGTTGTTCATAATTTAGTAATCAAAGTAATTTTAGTAACAACAGTTATATTGAATGTTATCACTGATTTAAATCTTTTTTCTATGTAAACAAAGCGGAAAAAGTTAAGTCTGCCAAGAATTACTTTGTCAGTCGACCTACCTAGGAAAGACACAACAACAGCAGCAACTTTGAATACCTGATTGATAGCAACCATAAAACGGAAAAAGAAGAAGGCATTCTAGATTTAGCAAACATTCAGATTAAGGCCTACATAAAATGTATGGAATTTTTTTTCAACTGTAGAGTAATGGAAACGAGTTTAGAACCAATACATGTGGGTCACGTTTAAGCTCAGAAGTCTCATTCTTTTTGTGGACACAGTGATGTGCTAGGGATTGCCTGTTTCATTTCAGGCTTGGTGCATGTGGAGGCTTCTATTCATACATGCTTGTACTACGTTTAATGTTTATGCTACGCTTGATTTAAATGGGACACCGTATATATGTCAAGGAGATCTACTAGTGAGCTACATGATGAAGGCGATGGGAACCATCCACAGACTGGGATAGGTTCTGCTATGCTGTGAAAAAATAAAAATGTTAAAAAGAAACACACCTTAACTATTGCAGAATATGTGTTGCCATAGAAAATAGATAGCAAAAAGTTTGAAGGCAGAGTTGCAGAAAATTACAAGTAGATCTAGGGTTGTGTAGGTAAGTAATGCGACCGAAATCTGAGGTGTGGAAAACAAGTGTGAAAATACATTTCCTTAGCATTAACTGGTAACATTCATTGATATCTTATTAGTCATCTGTCACTGGGTAAATGTCGAGTTGCAAATGACTTCAAAATCTCAGAGGCTTGGGGCACCTGGGTGGCTCAGTTGGTTAAGCGTCTGACTCTTGATTTCGGCTCAGGTCATGACATCGTGGTTTGTGAGTTTGGGTCCTGTGTGGGGCTCTGTGCTGACAGTGTGGAGCCTACTTGGGATTCTCTCCCTCCCTCTCTCTCTGTCTCTGTCCCTCCCCACTCACATGCATGTGCTCCCTCTCTCTTTCTCTCAAAGTAAATTAAAAAAAAAAAAAAAAAACTCACAGGTTTATAACATCAGTGGTATAATTCTTGCTCTCATGGCTGCAGCTAACTGTGGCTGTGCTCTGAATATCATCTCATTCTGGGATTGGTTAAAGGAACCACTCCTGGGCGCCTGGGTGGCTCAGTCGGTTGGGCATCCGACATCGGCTCAGGTCATGATCTCACGGTTCATGAGTTCGAGCCCCGCGTCGGGATCTGTGCTGACAGCTCAGAGCCTAGAGCCTGCTTTGGATTCTGGGTCTCCCTCCCTCTCTGCTCCTCCTCTGCTCACACTCTGTGTCTCCCTCTCTCTCACAAAAATAAGTAAACATTAAAGAAAATTTAAAAATAAAGTAACCACTCCTATTCTGGAATATGCCTTTTTTATGCAAAGGGAAAGAGCAGGAAAGTAGAAAGCCACATAATGGCTTTTATATAGCTTCTCATTTCCATCCATATTTCAGTGGCAAAAGCAAGTCACAAGACCAATAGTGGCACCATGGAACTCAATGGAAATATGGATGTGGAAAGGAATTATACAGTCTTTTTATTGGAAAGTGTAGAAACATAATGGGAAAAATAAAACAATCTACTATAAATGTCATATGTCAATAATGTTTTTCATGGTGAATGTGAGACTATAGATAAGTTTGAGAAGTTAGAGCAAATGTGTCACAAGTCGGTCATTTAACAGTGACAGGCGGGAGTCTTCGTTAGTACAGAAATCTCTGGCCTTTGCCTTTGAAATTAACAAAAACAAGTAGGGCAGCTGTGTAAAGTAAAACTAATTTTAAAAAGGCAGAAGTGTGATACATGACAATAAATATGCGAAATGTAAACTACGGTAATTAAAAATATATTGTCATAAAGTTCTTAAATTGTTCGTGAAGTAATAAAGAGGCATGTTGTAATTCTTTTGTTGTTTTTTGGGGGAAGGCAGATCCAATTTTATTAGAAATATACTATTCCTGTAGATCTTTAAGTACTCTTCCCAAATTCTAGTATACTTGATGATACAGAAATCGAGTTTGCTTGTTTTTTTTATTTAACGCATTTTATAATTCTTAAAGCAACCACCAAAATAATAACATAAAAAGTATAACCAAAAAAATTAGAAGAGATAAGATAAAATGAACAAGATGGAATATTTGATTCACCTAAATGAAAGAAAACGATACGATAGAAAAGACAACAGAGGAACCCAAAAAGATAGGCCAACTATGAATCAAGTACCAAGTTGATGGACTTAAAACCAAACATCTTGATTATTGCATTAAAGTAAATTCATGAAATGCCCTGATTAAATGCAGACATATTCGGCCTGGGTAAAAAAGAAAGATCCAACTGTATGTTGTTTTCAAGAAACACCCTTTAAACACGTAACAGACATGTTGGGTGTAAGTAAATAGAAACAGTAAGCAAACAAAAGCTGCTATGGCTATATACATTTCAGAACAAAGTTGATTTCAAGATGAATAGTGTTACCAGAGATTAAAAAGGGGCACTTCATAACAATAGAAGGGTCACTTATTTAAAAAGACATAAGACTGTTAAGTGTTTACACACCCAATATCAAAGCTTCCAAATACAGGACAAAAGAAAACAACACGGCAAAAGAGCTCTAAAAATAATTTTACTGTCACTGATAGAGATTTTAAATACCTTTCTTGGGAAAAGATAGAACAATTAAACAAAAGCTTAGTATAGTTATGGATGCTTCGAATAATATGAACCATCAACTTAAGCTCATTAACATTTATAGAAAACTACTCCTCAAAAAAAGTTACACCTTCTAAAATTCATATGGAATATTCAAAAAGATAGATCATGTTCTTAGCCATAAAACAAGTTTCAGTAATTTCAAAGAATTTAAATTAAACAGAATATGTTCTTCATCCATGATAGAATTATTAAAGATGAATAAAAATAAGATAGCCTGGAAAAGCCTCAAATAGTTTGAGGTTAAAAACATACTTACTAAAATAATCCATGGACCAGAGGGGAAAAAACCCAAAGGATATTACAATATATATTTTGAACATAAATACATGAAAACACAATATATCCATATTCATGGGATGCTGCTAAAACAGTCTTTAGAAGGAAATTTACAGATTTAAATGACTATCTTAGGAAATACGAAAGGTAGAAAATCAAGCTTCCATTTTGAGAAACTAGAAATACAATAGGGGTGTCTGAGTGGCTCAGTCGGTTGAATGTTTGGCTCTTGGTTTCTGCCCAGGTCATGATCTCAGGATTCATGGGATTGAGCCCTGCATTGGGCTCTGCACTGACAGTGTAGAGCTTGCTTGGGATTCTCTCTCTCTCTCTCTCTCTCTCTCTCTCTCTCTCTCTCTCAAAATAAATAAATATTTAAAAAAAGAAAAGAAAAATAATAAAGTAAAACCTGACTATATGGCAGAAAGGAAATAATAAGCATAAGGGCAGAAATCAATAAATAGAAAATGTAAATAGCCTTGTATAGCGAAGTCAAATGATAGTATCGTCATACACAAACTTTCTTAAAATAGAGAAAGTGGGAACACTTTCAATTCATATCATGAGACAGTTTTATTCCTGATACTAAGACCAAACAAGAACAATATAAGGGAAGAAAATCACTGCCAGTATATCCTATGAACACAGATTTTTAAAAATTGAACAAAATATCGTTAAATGAAATCCAGCATTATATAAAAGGATTAAGCTGGACTTATCCCAACAATGGGAGGTTGGCTTAACATGAAGATCAATCAGCATATTTCACTACATCCACAGGTCAAGAGGAAAAAACCCTGTCCATAGGGGAAAAACAAAGAACCTCAGCCTCTACCTCACGACTTCTGACAGCATTCACATCTGACAAAAATTGAAACCTAAATATATTCAAGATTCCTGCAACTTGAGAATAAAAAAGAGAAACAAGAATAATTTGTACTTGACACCCAGTTGTCCAAGAGATGTAAAAACTAACATGTACAAAAAGTTTTTTACCAGCTTGATTAATAAATACTCAGTTATTGTTTCCAGCTAGTGACTGAAAACAACCATGTTTTGCAACAAGAAAATGGTACATTTTGATATATTCATTTAACTGAATACCAAGCAATAAAGAGAAATAAACTGCTGATACACATTGCTACCTGAATTAACCTCAAAAACTATGATGCTGAGTGACAAAGGTGAGCACAATAATTAAATACTGTGTGATTCCCTTGATGTGATTTTCTAGAATAGTTAAAACAGATTTCTGCGGTGACAGAAATCAGATCACTGATCTGCCTTATATAGAGACAGAGTGGAGGTAGGATGATGGCTGGGAAGGGGGCCCAAAGGAACCTTCTGGGATGATAGAGTTGTTCCTTGTCTTGATGGGCATTCCCCAAAACTGATTGAAAGATACACTTAAGATCTGAGCATTTCAATGAATATAAATGTTAGTGCAATTTTTGACAAAATAAGTGACATTGAATAACTGTTTGAACATTATTATTTCGTGATGTTTTCAGACATGGCATAACACAGGTTAGGCTAGCAAGAGACCCAGGAGACACTACAGTGAGCCAGGAAGAGAATATGGCCCAGCAGGCGCATCCAATGTGAAGACCTGTGTTGGGCCAGAACAAGGTGGTGATAAAGGAACTTTGGTAACCTCCAGATGAAACCACCAGGGGCAAGGAGAGTTGAGAGAGAAGCGATTTGATTATCTCTTATAATCCCCCAATTCAGAATCTCCGGGGATGAAAACAGGGCTAACTACAGGGCTCCACAATTGGTAAAATATGCTTGTAGGAGCACTGCCTCCTTCACCCCTCACATTTCCCTCAGTCAGTTGCTGAAATCTAAGTTTCTACAGAATAAAGGGAAATAATGATTTTACCTCACAAAATAAAAGGATTAAAATGCAAATGAATAGTTGAACTAATACTTTAGGATAAATGACTTTTATTCCCATGTAATCAGTGGACGAATGCAAATGATGAAGCACTGACCCTTCTCATTTCTGACAACGTAGAAAGAACGGGAAGAAGAAATAGTCCAATTCGATACACATTTACTGAGCATCTACCGTGTGCTAAATCAGTGGTTTTCAGGCTTTTATGACTGTGACCTTTAGTAAGGAATGAAATTTATATTGCAGCTCTGTGTAGATGTACATACGGATAACTAAAACAGTGTTGTAAAATAAAACCTATACTTGCTAAACGAGATGCACTCAGTGTTTTCTATTCTGGTATATTCTCTCTCATGTTTACAAAAACTTGGTAAGTGACCCACTACCTTTTCACTACCTGCTAATAAATTATGGATTGTGGGTTGAAAAACACAGTGCTACCCTTGCTACCCAGAATGTGGTCTGTGGACCCAGAGCGTCGGCCTGTGGGGGCTTGTAAGAAAATTATAACCTCGCACCTACTGAATCAGAACCTGCATTTTAATCAAACCTCCGGATGCTCCCTGTGGAATTTAATGCGTCACAAGTCCTGTGCTCAACAACGCAAGGAGAGAATGCTCGGGACAGACAAAGTCTTCTTGCTTAGGGCAGAGATTCTTAGGCAGGGATGGTCCGTTTTTTAGAATATACGTATCCAGGCATCAAGGCTACAACTCCAGTGTCTACAAGGATATCCTAGGCAGTTATGCCAAAAACTAAAAATAAATGAACAAAATCTACCAGAGCTTCTGAGCCCCACCCTATTTAAGAACCACTGGTCTGCTTGCTTCAATGAAAACCACATACCAATTTATTACAAAGGTTCAGGTAATATGGAGCGATGTTACTTTAGTTTTCATTGTGGATGACTTCAAATACAATCACTTTATTCCCCAAATATTTATTGATGGAGGCATTGCCACTGCTGCTTCTGAATTGGCCGCTTCATCCGTATGGGAGAATTTGCAGACATCTTCATTCTACCAATGACCGTCCGTTTATAGAAATGAAACATGACTTCGAGTAGAAACATTAGTAATAGTTTTGCTGAGTTAGCACAACTCATCCCCTAGATTACTTCCAGTAGATCCGTAACCTCGGATCTCTACTGCAAAAGAAAACGGAGCTGCCCCTAAGTGGCCGTAACTGCTCATTAAGGACCTTCCCGTTGCGTTCGTATGTTTCCTGAGGGTGGGAAGTTTTAGTCTGGAAGCTGCTAATAATCTTGCTAACACTAAAAGGCTCTCTCCCATTAGCAGCTTCTGTGTTGCATTAATAATAAGAAAGTAATAAAGAGGCCGCAGCTGTTCGTTCTCTCCTGAGGAGAGACCACAGCTTCCTTCTTATCCCCATGGTCCACTGTATTAAAGTAATAGAGTGGATAATAACTGCTGTCTATTCTATCAAAGTCTAAAATTCCTTCTTCTTTCTGGGGAGGAATACCTTTTCTCAAGTCTTCCAAATTTAAAACTATACCCTCCATACTTTTGTAATTGAACTTGTCTCTTTAATTCATAATTCTTTTGAAATGTGAGTGCAAACCATCAAGAACAGAGGGGGAAGAAAAGTTGCTTTGGAAAAACTAAATATTTCTACCTTTCCTGAAAAAAAACTATAAAACAGTGAACTCTTTCAGATATCTTCCTGTCTTTTTTTTTGGTAAATCAAATCACTTACGTGCACAGCAGTAAATTAAAGAAAAGCAAGGAATAAAGTCCTCTGCTTTTGTAAATGTTAAAAACTCTCTTGCTAATAGAGAATAAATGAGGAAAATATCATATTAAAACAAAATAAGTAGGATTGGACTTGTTAGTTTCCATGTGCTTCTTAATACATTCTGTCTTTGTTAAAGACGATGTGATCTTATTAGGGTCCATAAAGATTGGAGAAATTTCCATACTTAATTGCTTATTTTCTTTTTCTATTGAAAATAGTTAACCTTTTGCAGAAGTGCACTTTTAAAGATTCTCTTGATTTATGGGGCGCCTGGGTGGTTCGGTCAGTTAAGCGCCCAACTCTTGGTTTCAGCTCAGGTCATGATCTCACATCTTCGTGGGTTGGAGTCCCACGTCTGGCTCTGTGCTGCCAGTGCAGGGCCTGCTTGGGATTCTCTCTCTCCTCTCTCTGCCTCTGCCCAACTTGCATTGTCTCCCATCTCTCTCAAAAATAAAATAAAAACAAAAATGTTTAAAACAAAAAGATCCTCTTGATTTACATCTGTTTGGTTTTTTTTAAGTATATGATCTGTCCACAGAATAAAATTACCTGTAGAGTAGTTAGGTTGTTGCAATTTGTCATCTATAACCAAAACTATTTTTTACTTTCAACTGTATATTTTTTTAATTGGATAAATAGTAATCCATCATCTCAAAAGTGTTGCTCAGATTTTCATTCCTTGGAGTCAAAATATTTGAGTCCAACTTACACGACTGTGTCCTGATTTTGAAAAGTTAATTTTGTAATTAAGTTATATATTGCATAATTTATACTTGTAATTTATGGGAGAAAAAAAGACCAATATGAATAATTTTCATCAATGAGAATATGTATTTTTTAAATGAAATATATGTTCATAATCCTCCTGGAGGAAATCACTGTGATGGGCTCTGTGCAATATTTATATAAGATTCAAGAAATTACTGTATAAACCAGCTTAAAGTTTTTTTCTACAAACTTATAATCAACATATTTTCCTTATAAGTACTAAACATTTTGCAAAAAAAAAAAAAAAAGAGAGAAGACATATCTAATAAGTCAAGACTGCCCTTTTAAATGTTTTTAATTATGTATAAAAGTCTTTGAATGAAAAAGATTTATAATTTAGGAAAGAGAAAATGCAAAGTATTGTTTGTAAAGTAAACACGAGATATTTCCTCTAGGCAAGTAACAATCTAAATCCCTTTTAATTAATAACTCATATGGTCTACTTATTAACCAAGTCTTTTTGACAAATCCACTAAACCTCTTGTTTGTTGTTTCATTTTGTTTGTAAGAACCTCAAGTGTTTATTACATAGCAATGGCTGCATATTATTGCTAGAGTTTCCCCTAAATTTAGGGAAGAAAAGAGGTGAATAAGACATTCTTTGAAGGCCCAAAAAGCAAACTGGCCTTTTGGAAAAGTAGCCTTGATAAAATGGTCTTTGAGTGTGGGTAGTAAGCATACTTATCGGAATTCTTTCTGTTTCCCTTTTTCTTCTCTCCAGTTCATGAAGGCTCAGGAGAAACCAGTCAAAAGGAGACTTCCACCTGTGATATCTGCCAGTTTGGTGCAGAATGCGATGAAGACGCTGAGGATGTCTGGTAACGCATTCTTTTTATTCTTTAAACAAATCATGACAATAATTTCTTTTTATTCGCTCGACCATTTCCTAAAAGACATTTTCAGCACGTTTTCCAATCCAGTTCCTAAGGGGAAAATTAAGGGCTCTGATAACAGCAAGGAATTTCTGAGGCTGAATTAAGAGCTGGACTAGCCAGGCAGCTGTTAAGAACGTTCGTTACTTGATACGATACGCTAAGATATCTTTTAGACCCCCAGATACTGTCAATGTTAAAAGATGGATAGAAAAATCATACTTATCAGGACGTTTCTTAGGAACCATGGTCAATAAACAATGGATGGTTGCTAATCTGCTTTCTAAGATGGTGCATCTGAGTAATTGCAGAGAATTGAAGGGTTCTGCATATGCGCACCCATAGCCAAATTAAGAAGGCAGTAAAGCAAAGAATGATTTCTGGGCTTCTCTCTAGGATCAACTTCTCCCTTCATCCAAACAATACTCGACTCCTTCGGGAAACATGTTGAACAAATAATGAATAATATTCATTATTTTGAATGAGTCCCAAAATGTTAGTCCGCTGGGGCATCCACGTGTATTAGTCCTGCCTAAATCATCCCCAAAGGGAGCAACCCAAAGTTCAGCATGAGGTCTTTGTGGTGTTGATAGTGGAAAGAGGCAGGGTTCCCCCTCACTTATACACATAGCTTTCAGGAAAACAGCCAAGTGCCCTTTGTTGTCTTCATGGTACAGACTATGTTTGTCTAGAGGAGTTAACAATCATTTCGATCAAGGTGGCAAAGAGAGTAAATCTTAAATGTTCTTATCGCAAAAAAAGAAATGGTGATTGTGTGACGTGATGGAGGTGTTAGCTAACAGTATGGTGGTAATCATATTGCAATATATAAGCATATCAAACACGTGCACATCTTAAATTTATACGATGTTATATGGCAATTATATCTCAGTAGAGCTGGAGGCAAACAACAGTAATTTGGATCAAATTTTTGTGGGTGGAGGGAGCCACTCATCCAAAGAACAAGAAGAAAAAAACTGAAGGCAAGATAATTTTGGCAAGAGTGAAACAGCCTGCACTTAAAATATTTACAGTTTTTTTGAATGAGGATTAAGTGGTGGATTGCAACAGAGCAAACTGGAGTTCTTAGGGTAAACTAATCAGGTACTTACAGGTAGACACTGTAGCCAGGTGAATTAGCCACCCACTAATAAATGCAGACAGCAGGAGAGTTTTCCATACCTGCCAAACATTTCTCACCAATGGGCAGCTAGCAGCCAGGTGAGAGCTTATGTACTGGTTTGACCGCCTTGAGGTAAATAAATGTGTAACTTCTTAAGAGCATTTTGGGCATCTTAATGGCTAATGGATTTATCGTTCTCAAACCTGGCTGATCATCACAATTACTCTGGAAACTTTTTAGACACACTGATTCTTTTGTTCCACCCCAAAACTAATAAATCAGAATTTCAGAGAAGTAGGGCTTAAATTTTTACTTATCTAAAACTCCCCCAAATGACTATGAAACACTGCTTTAAAATAAATGACTGACTCAAAGAATCATTTTGCTCTCTCAATGCTTTTGGACTCTATATAGTCATAGCCAATATATATATTAAGACACACTGATAGGAAAGACATCCTTTAAACATTACATTTTTAATGTTTCCTGGTGACTGCATCTGTAGTTCCACATCATTTTTAAAGCTGTTAATTATCTTGCTGTCAATTATTTTACTTAAAAAAAATTCACATGGGTTCCTAATTTTTTCTTAGAATTTCCATTCCCCTGGTTTCTCATCTCTTCAGTGGTCATCTTTAGGTAACACAGTTTGCTTTGCAGGTGCAAAGATTTAAGAAACCATATGAATACTATGGGTTTGATCCATCTGTGTACTTTTTCTTGTCGCTTATCTTTAACCCTAGGGGTAAATTCCACCATCCTTTCACTTTACAAAGAGGAAACTGAGTTTTGAAGTGTTTCAGTGGCCATCCACAATGAAGAGGTGAGGGGAAAGTAACTAGAGGGTGTTAGCCTAACAATTCAGCCAAAGATGCAATTAAAATAATATTTCTTTCCTGCCACGTCTGCAAGAATAAAAGAGCCAGATTGCCGGCAGCTTAGACGTAGTGACTCAAGACCTGCAGGATTCAAGCTGGTGACAAGGGAGATGCCTGCAGCAGGCAGTGGGAAAATGTCCAGGCAAGCAGTGTCACTCCTGGTATTCTAGCAAAAGTTCCAATCTATGGTATGAGGGCAGGTGGAATGAGCAGATACACACAGGGCTGGTGGCATCCGAAAAATTCAACAGGAGGTCATAGGTCCCAGCCATGCAACTGGAGCTAAGAAAAAGAAACCCAGTTATACAAAGGGAACAAGAAGGACAAAGCAGAACTTCAATGATCAAGGAATTGGTTATCAATCAGGAAAAGAGAGACAGATCCGGGCAAGACTGGATAGATACCCACTTGCCGGAACTGGTGTAGAAAGCCAAGCCTTGGTTACAAGGGGCTGAGACGAGCGTCTAGATCTCAGAAATAAATTACAAGGTCAGAATGAAATCAGCAGCAAAGCTGACTGGATGCTGAATCAGTTAGCTTTTGGCTAGGACATCTTGTACGCCCCCAGCCTAGAGACAAGATTAGTTCCAAAATGCGGAATAAAGCTGAACCTCCAGATGGGGCTAAGTGGCTATAGCTGTGAAGATTAGAGGGATGCAGGGGGCAGGGAGCCAAGAAGATCATTATACTTCCCAGGCAAGAATGAAAAGTTGTTAGCATTTAAATAAAATGTACTTAAAATGTCCAATGTAAGCAAGAAGGAATGGTGCTGAAAGTGATAAGCGTATTGATTTTCATTTACATAAATACCTTTGTATGTTAACATTTTATATTTAGTTATGACCATGAAGGGCAGATTGGGAACAGCTGAAGGACGCAAGAATAAAGCGATAAATGAAGTTAAATAGGCATGGAAGGAAAGAGGCTATAAAGTACACCAGAAGGCAGTTGGGGAGTGATCTGACTCGTACTGGTCAACTGAAGCAGGGGAGTTTTGATGTGCTGTTGATTTTTTTTTTTAATTTTTTTTAATGTTTATTTTATTATTTTTGAGACAGAGAGAGACAGAGCATGAACGGGGGAGGGGCAGAGAGAGAGGGAGACACAGAATCGGAAGCAGGCTCCAGGCTCTGAGCCATTAGCCCAGAGCCCGACGCGGGGCTCGAACTCACGGGCCGTGAGATCCTGACCTGAGCCAAAGTCGGACGCTCAACCGACTGAGCCACCCAGGTGCCCCAATGTGCTGTTGATTTTGGATGAAACCACGACCAGGTCCTCTCGCAAACATAACGTATTGCATATGCTGTGTGGCAACAAGGAGTACAACTCAGTGTTCAATTTTATTTTTGCCTTTGATACTAACTAAACCCACCGTTTTATACATGCAAATTTCCTCAATCCTGCGTTATGAATAATAACAAGATGTGAATAATTATTACTGTATTTGTGATATGGGAACAAAGATGAGAAATTAATTCCTGGTCTTTCTTTAACCCTGGCCTAAGAAATTAATATTTTATATTTCATCACAAAAACTAAGTCTAGTTATCCAAAAATGCTTAGGTACTTTCCAAATGAGGACATATCTTTGTTAGAATTAAAAAGCCGGTTGGTCAGTTACAATCAATCACAATCACTTGATCTTTTCACAAATGAGTTTTGGAGTTAAACAAGTCACGCTGGGGGCGCCTGGGTGGCTCAGTCTGTTAAGTGTCCAACTTCAGCCCAGCTCATGATCCCCCACTTTGTGGGTTCAAGCCCCGCATCGGGCTCTGTGCTAACAGCTCAGAGCCTGGAGCCTGCTTCAGATTCTGTGTCTCTTTCTCTCTCTCTCTCTGCCCCTCCGCTGCTTACACTCTGTCTCTCTGTCTTCCAAAAATAAATAAACATTAAAAAATTAAAAAAACAAAAACAAGTCATGCTGGACATGGAGAACATAAATAACCAAATGAATGAATGAATGGTAGAGGGGTAAGGAAAATAGAGGAAGAGAACTAATAATAATTAGAGAATGGCACTGATAAACCATGATACTAAAGACATTACATTTTAATGCCTTTGAGAAAAACAGATGGTTTATAAGCTCATATAAACCCCTCACATACATTTTATGATTTCATTTCAAGGTTTTTCTCTTGCTTTTTCCTTCTTCTTATGGACAACATCAAGACTCTAGAAACCCGAAGATTCTCTCAATAGCAGAGAACCACCAATGCTACAGAAGATTCTTCAGTTACAGTAATTTTCCTATAGTGTAGGAAACAATTAAGCTTCCAAAAGAGAGAATTAAAAGTCCACATGGGAAGTGGTCCACACCACAGATCTATCCACTCTCATATCGGGGCATCCCTTTATTTAGGATGGACTTCAAACAAATGGAACACCTGTGCAAAGGGATGTGTAAGTTTGCTTATAGGGAAGGGGTTAAGAGGGGAAGGAAAGAAGGGCTTAAAAGATTGTTTCTCTTAATATCCAGACTGAAAAAAGTCAAAACTAATATGTTTATACATCAAAGAGACTCTCAAATGCCTCCTGCCAAATATAATTTATAAAGAAAAAGAATAGCTTATAAATAAGTCAAACATAAGAAAATTGACTCATTGCAGAGTAATAAAGCCAATCTGATAGCACTGGGAATACCAACTTATAATTTCAACAAATACTTCTGATACTTGGTTCGTTTTAGAAACAGGTTTATATTCCCTTAATTATCTTACCTGATAAATTATTTCTGTAAGTCCAAAGTAGGTCAATGGTAACTCTCTTTGCACTGGGAACTATTCCTAAGAAGTAATTAGCCTAGAACTTTCTGTTGGTCCTGTCAGTCAGAAGTAGTTCAGAGCCCCGGGGTTGATACTTGATTTAATATAAGAAAAAAGCAAGTTGATAGCTGAGTCTGATCATAGGAATGACTGGGTAAGAAATTGGCTGCCTGCCTAACATTTTCAGGGTGTCAGCATAGATCAAGGAAGGGAGCACAGGTGTAAAAGCAGATGTGGCTCGTGACAAATGATATAAAGGGGCAACTTAAATTATGTGTATTTGCTTCGTGTGTATGCTTTCTAGCTCCTATTTCCATTTTAACTTTGCTTTTGTATCCCACTCTACATGCTACTCAGGCTCCACTGGCAAAATCTTATTGACTAAAATTCTATTAATTCCTCAGTAGTCATTCATTTTGTCTTTGAAAGCATTGATAATGTGTTCCAGTTTTACCGTATAACATCCTTGAGTTTGACTGCAATGGGAAGAAAGGGAAAAAGCAAAGTAGTTGCAGTAAAATGAGCTCAGAGAAACTGAATGAGCATCTCTGTTTTTCTTATTTCATTGGCGTTCCATAACTGAGACAGGGTGTGGGCTTTGACGTTGCTTTTGTGAGTGTCTCTTACAAAGACAGTTTAGTTTGAAGTCCTTAACATCTTGCTTCTTTGATCTGAGAAGGCTCCTTGTCACTAGGATGACTGTGTGTTGTTGGCATCATTCCCACCTTTAATGCATTTTGGACTGTGGAGAATCATGAATATTTGAAGCAGGACAATGGCCGTGGATGATCGTTGGCACTAGATTTCACCATACATAGTAGCAAATTAGGCATTAGGTCCTGCTGACTTTAGTGCTTTTGGATTACGAGTTTGAAAGGGAAAATTAAGACACCTCTGAGGAGAATACAGAAAATGATTTCTTTTAAAACTACTACCGGTCAACAAATGAACAAAAAGATTGTGTTACATTTGGAAAGTTTCCAGTTGTTTTCTATGAAGTAAAAAGATCAGTTAGGATTGTATACAGGATATTTCAAGAAGAGGATGCTGATTAGTCACAAAATCTTAGTGATTCAAGAGTTCATTCAGGCTCCTCTCAGGGTTTCCCTTTTATTGATTTCCTTTGCTCTCTTGCCTCAGAACTGTAAATGTGCTTACCATAATTAGGACTGACTTCTAATGAATTTACTCATGGAGAGAATGAAAACACACATAAAAAAATAAAAATAGGTCTGCTCTTCAAAAATCCAAGGTTTTTGTTGGATATAAATATGACTTTATGAGAAAACCTTTCCAATCTCAAGATTCGTGGGCTTGGGATATTGCCTTCCTCAAATTGTCTCTTCTCCTCCACCATGAAGGCAGTGCGGTCACCTCTGAAAACTGCCATCGTATTTTCTGTTTGTGTAGATGGGTGGGGACTGAAGAGTAAAGACAAATCTCTTTCCTTCAATGCCTCCATTTGCCCAGAAAATTCTTCCAGAGACTGAAATATGCAGCTCTTGATTTGGGGTAGCACACCTATTTCCATTCCCACAATTCCAAGGGGGAAATGCAGACATTTTTAGCAAATCCATAGACAAATGTAAAAGTTCATTTGATTTTATTTCTTTCTTATTATGCATTCCTCCAGTTATCTTAATCAAGAAAAAAATAACTTGTGTTTTTTTAATTCCACACAAAGAAATAAAATGTAGAATGCAATTGGAGTTAAAAAGGACTAGTATTTGTTACATGGTCTATACAACGATCTGTGCCAACAAACACCTGATCTGTGACCCAAACTTCCTTCTGTAGTAGCTGCCAGTAATAAATCTGCAAACTGAATCTAACATTTTGTCACTTTGAGAGATAAATGAATAACAATGCCACTTCAAATGAACAACAGGCAATCTCAGAAAACAAACAACAAATGAACAACTAACCCACCCACCAAAAATGGAACATTATACTTTGTGAAAAGTGAAACTTAAAAAATAAAACTGGGGGCGCCTGGGTGGCTCAGTCGGTTGAGCGTCCGACTTCAGCTCAGGTCACGATCTCACGGCCCGTGAGTTCGAGCCCCGCGTCGGGCTCTGGGCTAATGGCTCAGAGCCTGGAGCCTGCTTCTGATTCTGTGTCTCCCTCTCTCTCTGCCCCTCCCCCGTTCATGCTCTGTCTCTCTGTCCCAAAAATAAATAAACGTTAAAAAAAAATTTTTAAAAAAAATAAAATAAAATAAAACTGAGGGGCACCTGGGTGGCTCAGTCAGTTGGGCGTCCGACTTCGGCTCAGGTCATGATCTCATGGTCCGTGAGTTCGAGCCCCGTGTCGGGCTCTGTGCTGACAGCTCAGAGCCTGGAGCTTGTTTCAGATTCTGTGTCTCCCTCTCTGTCTGACCTTCCCCCGTTCATGCTCTGTCTCTCTCTGTCTCAAAAATGAATAAACGTTAAAAAAAAATTTAAAAATAAATAAATAAAATTGAAATTTGCAAATAAGCCATGGTCTTTAAAACAATGGCTTACCTCAGGTCTTCTGTGATACTGGGCTCCTTCAAAAGGAATTAGATTTTCACCTAAGTTCTTTTGAAATTTTTCACCTAAGTTCTTTTGAATTTTTCTCAGTAACTATGCCACAACTATGCTATCACATAATGATTGATGAAACTTAATTATGGTGTAACAGGTATAAACATAAATCTGTGTGGACTACCAGGAAAAATAGGAATAAAGTATTCTAAACTTTCACATATGTTTTATATGCTTTTAATCATTTTTATTTAGCTTGTGCAATATAAATCATGTAACTTACGTTTTATATAAAAATAATGAAATACTGCACGAAAGCAGAACAAAGGAACAAAATCCTAAGTACGTGTATTTCTACCACTAATTTAACTGTTTTTGTTACTTGTGTCTCTTTTTACTTGCTGTTTGAATCTTGTTTTTGGACTCTACCCTGCTAGTGGGGTTTGCCTTACTTTTGGTGTTCGTTCATCAAGCTCTCATTCTCAATTTCCTCTAGACTTGTCTGAGTCTCAGTTTCTAGTATACACTGAGTCAAAGATTGCTCCCCGCTAGAATTAGAGAACACCTATTCCATCTTCTCGTGTCCCACTGTAACACCCCAGTCTCAGACATGAAAGTATGATTCGCATAGTTATCAAAATATGACAGAACTTCCAGAAGTTTGTTTCCCATATGGCAGCTGCCATCATAACGTTTACGCTTATGGAGCTATTTAATCCTCATAATCTCATGAAGTTAGATGCATTAATATTTTCCATTATTATTAATATTTCCAAAGTTATTAATCCAGTATTAATATTTCCAAAATATTATGGAGCTATTTAATCCTTCTCATAATCTCATGAAGTTAGATGCGTTAATATTTTCCATTTTGAAGAAAGGAAACTGAGGCACAGAGTGGCTACACAAACTGCCCAAAGCCAGACAGTAAGCGGAAGAGCTAGGATTTGAACCCCAACAGACTGACTCAAGAGGCCACCACTCACTGTCTTCTCATATATTTAATGGCATAAATTGTGTGGGTGCATGTGTAGTATACATTATGTATATACACACACATATACTGAATTTCGTATCTTTTGTCTTGAAATAGAATATGAAAACAAAGACTTAAGTGAGGAAATCCACCATGAGCAGGTCCACATTGTCTATGATGACCTTGAAGTATTTTCTTTCTCACTAGGTACATACATTTCCTTAGAGACTGGATGGCTTTCCTTTGTTTTGTTTTGTTTGTTCTTCATGGAAGCATTGAATTATCTGTGGAGGATGTCATGACTATATGTGCCCAATTAGAGGAGGTTATTAGGTATAACGTTGCAAAGAACAGACTGTCTTCACCAAAACCTGATTATTTTGAGCTGTTTCAACTTCAGCTTACTGCTTTTGAAGTGACAGTAGCAACCTTCTTAATGGACCGGGGTGGGGGGGGGACATAATTTATATATTAACTAGGTAGGTTTTAGATCTTTTTATCCAGAAAGGAGGCATGTGAGAGATGAGCCATTCAACACTCCTCCTTCCTTTAATGCTGGTGTGCCACTATCAGCCACGTGTCACAGGGTGTGCAAGAAGCAGAGAACACTGAGGAACCCAGACGAACAAGGGCACTGTTCAGTAAGCCATTTGCTAAGTAACGTTGTCCTTACTATCTCTGGGAGTAGCTGATGGGCTGTGTGCCCCTTTCCAAGTAGCAAAAGAGAATTGATTACAAATGCGTATTCTGACCATAAGAATAGAAGTTATGGCATGTCAGAGAAAAAGGGGAAAATCGCTACATTCAATGGCAGCTGAATATGGCCCCTATGCCAGTGGGTTTTAATCCCTGTGGTAGTGGCAGTGCGCTGCTGTCTTGCCGTTTGGCCCTTCAACATATCTTGTCAAGCCTTTTATTTCCCAATCTCGTAGATCTTCTTGAAGGTTACATTAAAATAGATTTTTTTCTGATTATAAAAGTGGCACCTGTTTATCGCAGAGAATTTGAAAAAACTAGAAGCATAAAAACTCTATTAAAATGGCATCTCCATCATCCCTCCATTCCAAGAAAACCACTGCAAAATTTGGAGGAATATACTCCCCCCACATCAGTGTTTATGTATGTGTGCATGCACATGCCTGTATATATTTTTAATGAAAATCAAGTCATTGTTTACACATCCATAGACCCCCCTCCCCAAAAGTTTTACTTAAGGTTAAGGATGAGTTTGGAGATTGTTAGGAATGTTAAATAAACTTATGAAGACCATATTCAGATTTGAACATAATTTCTGTGTTCTATTATAATTATATCATTTTCCTTTCAAAATTTGTGAACTTCTCAAGACAAATGGATTTGAGAGCACTGTCTCAACTTTTGAGATCTAAAAAACTTACCAAAACCTAATTCCCTTCTCAGTCCACCTTAGACATTTTTCTTGGTTAATTCCAAGAGACTGGATGGTTCGTGAACTGTAAACATTTCGTTGTCTGTTTCCAGACATTCATAATAAATAGCTTTCTGAGGTATAAGCATTATTTACAGAGAAACTGTCCTCCCAAAGGTGTTTTAAATTGGGTAGAAACTATTGCTAGTCTTCAGTGGTTTACTTCCAAACAGTAATATATCGTGTGTGTTAGTTCATCTAAACAACAAATCAGCAAGCCATCCTCCACAGCCAGCATCAGTCCGTTCCAGGCACATCCCCCTACAAGCAGGATGTGTATTTTCTACTAAGTGATTGAACAAATTGTAAAATTACATGCAACACCCCGTCGGACAATCAATATTCCTGAAGCTCTAAATGCTTATTGTAGTAAAGAAAAAAATAAATGAAGGAAAGGGAGGTCTGATTTTTCTAATCCCCCACCCAGTGCCAAGTAGAATCATTCAGGAGTGGATCCATTCTTCCCCTCACCACTAAGCTATGAATGAAACATAAGAAATCAGGATGATGCACTTGGGACGGATGATCTTCTAAAGATTGTTTACCACAGCTCTTTTTTATTCATTACAGTCTTTTTAAAGTCTTTGACATAGTAGTTTCCTCTATTCTCTGAGCTCATTCTAAAATGAGCTTTCTACAATCAAAATTGTACTATCCAGGGTAATAAAAGTAATGCAGACTACAAGTAGCCATAGTGACTATAATGAGCAGATATTAAAAGATATACACAACAAGTGGCACAAATGCAAAAATAATAAGTGAAATAAAATACTGTCTTCACATTAGCAAATATTAGTGATGTATTTCTGTAATAAACATAGATATCGACATAAATGCAGCACTTTAAAACATTCAAATATAACACCAAATTATTAATTATGACAAAGAAATGAAAGAATATATTTGATTGAAGCATGCAGTTTAATTTTAATTGAATTTATTTTTGCTGAAGGAAAAAAAAAACCAACCAGACATGAGGAAGCACTTACTTTGTGCCCTGCACTCCTCTACGGGCTTTATATTTATTAATTCATGTAATCCTCATTGACTAAAGGGTGTTATTACTATTGCAGTTTTAAATATGATGAAACTGAAGCACAAAGGTGTTAAATAACATGTCTAAATTTACTTAGCTATTAAGGTTCAAAGTCAAGATTCAAAGTCAGAGTCCACCCTGTGACCTATTTTGTAAACATTGTGCTCCAGAAAATTGGGGACACAATGGAGAACTTGCAAGACTCAGAGGAGTTTTACAGGTGTAGAGAAGGGGGTGACATTTCCCTGGGAAAACGGAGAGAGGAATGTATGTTTAATTAGCATGGAAGTCAAGTGTACCCTCCATAGAAGTCAAGTGAGCCATCTCTTCTAATCCTTTACAAAGTTGCAGTAAGTTAGGTCTTATTTTCCTCCACTTAGAGAAAGAAGGAAACCAAGTGTTGAGAGATCAATAACATGCCAAATATATGTTGCTATATCGGAGCAGTTCTTGAGTTCAACCTCAGATTTTTCTAAGTCCAAGGTGCATGCCCTCCCATTTTAGTGCATAATGCTAAAGAACAGATGTCAGGGTAGAATTAAGGTAGTTATAGAAACTGTCTTTTCAGAAGGAAGAATAGCTTATGAGATTGTGTGTAGTACTGAAGGGCTGGAAAAGTACCCATAGCCAAATGATGGAAGACTCAGTTGTCAAATATATTACTTCCCGCAACACCATTACTGGTGGGAGAGCCTGCATCGTGTAAATGGAGGTCTCCGTCCTTGGAATGCCCACAAGAAGATTTACGTGGGGATCCATGCTCAAATAAAGACAGCCAGAAGGAAAGTAGCAAGCACAAAGCAGTTTATTAAAGCAGAAGTACACTCTCAAGGTGTGACAGCCAGCGCGTTCCATGAAGCGGAATCAGCCCTTAGGTAGTTTTGACATTTGGTATTTATTGTGTCTCTCTGAGCTGGGAGGAACAGTGACTACAGTGGGGTGGTCTCTAATGGAGGTTGCTTCCAATCATTTGGGGAACTCCTCCCACAGGTTGCAAGGGGGATTTTTTGACCATACAAGGTTTGTACTGGAGTGGTCCTGGCAGCCTTTCTCTTTGGGGGGGGGGGGGGGGGGGGGGGGGCTGTTCCCACAATGCAAATGCATGATGATGAGGCTGAGGTTACCTTGGGACAGAGGTGAAAGAGGAGAGCACGTGCTTGGCACCTATGGCTCTCGATCTGTCAGCCCCAAGGTCTTGGAAACCACAAGGTCAGGATGTTGTGTCCCTGGGCTTTAATGTGTAGTTTATTTATCACCGTTCTTGCCTCCATCTCATGCCTCCACCATTCCCCTTCAAGGAGTAAGGGTTCTGCCTTGGGGCGTTCCTTCCACTGCTCATGTCTAGCTTCTACACTAAATGTAATAACAGATAAGTGTCAAATTCTCAGAGATATCACACACACACACACACACACACACACACACACACACATACACACACTTATTTCTTGCTCTTATCACATTTCAAGTCAAGTGTTCCTAATCAGTCTTCACAAGGTCTTTTAGAAGCGTATCTCTTTCCATACCATGGGCCTGTGTTTCCCCAAATCATTGAGATTCTATTCACTCATTTAATAAAAAGCACGAAAAGAAGAAAAGATCATACATGGGAATTTTTATCAGCCAGTCTCGGAAGTGGCATTTCTCACTTCCACGTATATCCCTCCCTCCAGAACATGTGCTACATAGTAAAAGTAGCATTAAGGAGAAAGAACCCAGGAGTGAAAGTTTGATAATGGCCCTGAAAGAGAGATACTAGAATCGGGAAAGCTGTACACGAACAGTAGATGTTTACTTAGTATGTCTGATGGGTCATCTTCTCTCTGAGCCCCGGCGATACACTATTTGACATAGAACAAGTTCGAGCCTGTAATGAGCTTACATTTTGGGGAAGTTCTCATCTGAGGAGGTGACATAGATGCTAAGAAGAGGAGAGATGGAGGAGGAGGGGGTTAAGTGATAAAGAAAGAGAATAGTAAGCAAGCAAGATACTTTCAGATAATACAAGTTCTGAAAACAGGGTCCTGGGGGAAGGAGACACCACTCAAGATTGGGTATGTAGGGAATGCCTCTCTGAAGATTGCTGTGGATCCAAATAGGAGGCAAGGCAAGAGCCAGCCTCATAAAAATCTGTAGACCTAGAAATCTGAGCAGAGAGAACCTGTAGCCTAAAGGCACAAGAGTGCAGGGGAGCTTGGTGTGCTGAAGGAACTGATTGAAGCTTAGTGTGGCTAAGGTCTTAGATGAAGTTGAAAAGGGGCCTAATCATGAAGTTTCTAGAAGGCCTCAGTGACAAGTGTTGATTTTATTCTGGGTATACTGAGAAGCCTTCAGGTGTTCATCTGAAAGTGATTTGATTTAGTCATCTGCACTGTCCGTCCTCCTGAGCTTTACCAGACCACTCCAGAACATAGCCATTGCCCCCTTCTCCCTTATCCCATGGCACTTTCTCCCATTTCAATTTTGTCAGTACCTAGCGACCTGGAAGTGTATGTATGTGATTTCCCCAACTGAAACGTAACCTCCTGGAAAGCAGAGACTGGTATATAATTTGTGCCTTTGCCAGTAACAAGCACAGCTCCAAGAAAGCAGTTAGGGCCTGAGTAAGTACATGAATGCATGAATGATAAAGAAATAAATGAAGGAAAGAACAATAGTTAAAGGGATAAAGAGCAGTATCCTTTTGTATTTGGAGTCTGTAATGTGCTTTTTCACCTTCACTGTCATATGACCCACATGAGCACAATGGGTACACGCGGAAGAATGCGTAAATGGCACAATTATAAAAAACAAGAGTTTAGAGCAAGAGTCAAAGAGAAGGTAAAATTTTGAGGATGAGCACCAGGGAAGAATAGTGGTAATAGGGATCAGGAGGTAGAGTCAATTTGGAGCATGAGAGGGAGGTGATGAGAAAAAGTTACTTTCTGATTCAGCTGACAAAAGGCAGAAACGCACGGAATGCCCAGTAGGCAAATAATTAAAGGTTAAGTTGTGTGGTGCAGACAGGAAGAGCTGCAGGAGTTCAGAGAAATCTAATAAAGAAAGTGAATTTGGGGCTGAGCAATGAAAATAGACACTGGGAATAGCAAAAAGTTAGACTGTTGGGTAAAAAGGACCCAAAATATTTACAGAAAATAATATGATATTGGAAGGAAAGGATAAACTAAGTAATGAAAATAGAAAGACATCAGTATATATTAATGACAGAAGTTAGAAGTAGACCAAATAAGAAAAATATGGAGGCGCTGCTGTCCTCCATTTGTTTAATTAAAAAATAAAATTACTGCCCAGGTGCTCACTAAATATTTCTGACTTCCTGCCTCCAAAGTAGGTAGGGAACACAAATCCTGCTGTGTTATTGGACTGTACTTGAGGTTGGGGAAACTCATGTCTAGTTCAGTGCCTTGACCAGTGGCTGAGTATTTGATTGCTGATACAAAATTCTGCCAAGTTCTTTCCTTTTTCTGGAATAGTAACTGGCAACATTCAAGTAGGTGACTGCTTCCTGGGTCTTTGGGTGAAATGAAACATGAGTAATAAATAGATCTTTGTCATTTTAAGCCACTGAAATGTTGAAGTTGTTTATTACTACAGCATATCCTGTCCAAACTGATAAACTTGACACTGGTGAGAAAACATAGATATGGAGTGAGATGGACTCTTGAAATAGAAAACAATGGAGAAATTAGGAGTCATTAGAGAAGACAGAGACTCAAATTTGGCAAATGATACCGCCATGGTCTGAATGTTTGTTTCCTCCCTAAATCGTATGTTGAAACCTAACCTCCAAGGTGGTGGTAGTAGGACGTAGGGCCTTTGGGAGGTGGCTAGGTCATGAGAGTGGAGACTGCATGATCAGTGTCCATGTAAAAAAGAACCCAGAATGCCAGCTCACCCCTTCTCCTTGTGATGTCAGAGACCGCTATCTGTGAGGAAGTGGGCACCTCCAGACACCCGTGCCATGATCTTGGAGTTCTCCAGAACGGTGAGAAATAAATTAACTGTTTTATAAGCCACCCAGTTTATGGTGTTTTTGACATAGCAGCACAAATGGATCAAAACATTGGCCAAGCTTCCAATGTGCTTATCCCCAAAGGCCTTGAAGTGGGGTGGCCCAGAAAACTTAACTGCAGATGTGTCTACCTGCCCATCCATGCTCTACCCAGTGAGAAATGGACTAGTGAAGTCCTCCAGCTGGCTGGCTGTGCCACCTTCCCTGTCTCCTCTTTAGGGCTCACATGAATTAGGTTGACTGGCCTGAGGTTCAGAAAGTTAAGAGGCTGCCTAGGGGTGCCTCCAAATCTCCAGCACCACAATGCCTATGAAAAAGAAGAAAAAAGCATTAGAGATAAACAGAATCAGAAACATAAAGTAGGACAACTTATAAACAGGGGAGAACAAAATGTTTGATTGGCTTCTGATAAGAAGGATATATTTAGGAAGATAAAACTAAGCTTACAAGAATAAAGCAGAAATTAATTTTCCATGTGAGGCCTACAAATATAGGGACTAGTAAAAAGAAAAGAGAACAAAAAAAATAGGTAAAGTCATTTTTCTTCCTACAATGTGCAACATATTAGTGATTTTTTTTTTCCCATGGAGGGATGAGGAGGAAGGTGGAAGGGGAAGGAAATGAATATCTTTTTTAGCTTAATCTTTGACTACTTGTAGTGACCTAATTTTCAATTTGGTGTATTATACTTAAAACTATATCTGAGAAACTTTACTCATTGGCCATGAATCAAGAGTTCAAATCCTACCGGTCTTATTTTAATAGACAAAAACATGCTTTGGTGGATGGATGGGTGGGTGGATAGATAGACAGGTGATTGTATGGGTAGATACATACTAGATAGATAGATAGATAGATAGATAGATAGATAGATAGATATAATGAGGCAGCTCAGTATCTGGAGAGACCATAGACTTTGTGTAAAACAGAAGGCAGAAGGCTGAACGAACAGAGGACCTTTGTGCTAAAATCAGTCTACTTAAGAGCTCAGATGCTAAAGTCAGACTGAGCTTAAATTTTGGTGTTCTCACTTACTTCTGTGTGGCCTTAGGCAAACTCCTTAACCTTCCTGAGTCTCAGTGCCTTCATACATGTAAAGAGAATTTGAACACTTATAAGGGTATTAGAAAGATGCATCAGAGCATAATTCATTAACGAGTTTTCTTCAAACTTTCTATTCAAAAACATAGATCTCAAAAATATTTCTGTTTGCCTATATTATAATAAGTTATTGTTCAGACTGTGATTTGGAGAAATATTATTCATTCTCTCATTATTGGTGACCCGTGTGATGGCACCCTAGCATATCAGAAATTTCTAAGTCTCCAGGGGCGCCTGGGTGGCGCAGTCGGTTAAGCGTCCGACTTCAGCCAGGTCACGATCTCACGGTCCGTGAGTTCGAGCCCCGCATCAGGCTCTGGGCTGATGGCTCGGAGCCTGGAGCCTGTTTCCGATTCTGTGCCTCCCTCTCTCTCTGCCCCTCCCCCGTTCATGCTCTGTCTCTCTCTGTCTCAAAAATAAATAAAAAACGTTGAAAAAAAAATTTAAAAAAAAAAAAAAAAAAAAAAGAAATTTCTTAAGTCTCCAAAGCAGCTTTTTAGGTAGGTCTTGAATCTAGCACTTATCCTACTAAGGTGGGGGATGAAAGAGAGTGAAAACAATCAAACCAATTATTTGGGATTAAATAAATGAAATTAATGCTTTGAATTATTTTTTATGCTTCAAAACATAGCGTAGGTGTTAAGTAGATTAAAGAGTTTAAACCATGAAAAGTCATACCATCCCAAATTCTTAAGAAAGTTATTTTTTGTTGTTAAAGGAAAAAAAAAATTAATTTACAATATAAAATAAATGGCAATTGTTCACACTACTGTTTATTGATTTTGTATTAAATCCAATGCTAATAGTTTGCAAAGCTGAGTATGTTTAATACGCAAAAGGATCCTATGAGTGTTTGTTTTTTTTTTTTTTAATTTTTTTTTTCAACGTTTTTTATTTATTTTTTTTGGGGACAGAGAGAGACAGAGCATGAACGGGGGAGGGGCAGAGAGAGAGGGAGACACAGAATCGGAAACAGGCTCCAGGCTCCGAGCCATCAGCCCAGAGCCTGACGCGGGGCTCGAACTCACGGACCGCGAGATCATGACCTGGCTGAAGTCGGACGCTTAACCGACTGCGCCACCCAGGCGCCCCCCTATGAGTGTTTTATGTTCATTTCACCAGTGAGGAAACTGAGGCTTGTAGGGTTACAATAAACCCTATGTCATATATTGTGGCTACTAAGTGGAGTGAAGCAGGATTTAAATGTAGGCTGTCTGGTTCTAGAGCCCAGGATCCTCACTACGACACCAAATGGCCTTTCAAATAATCAGAGTGCGTTCAATCGGCTGGATGGGACCTTGGAGATCATATAATCCTGTCTCTTTGTATTACTGCCTGTAAATGTAAAGCAGAGAGATGTTAAATGATCTGCCCAAGGTTATACACTTCCAGCTTTCCTCAACATAATAACACACTCTCGTTTAAAACTCATCTCTAGGATTTATACAAACTAATGGCAAAGCCGTGACGTTTTTTAATTGAATACTCAATAAAAGAATCATTTTCATCTTGTTTTGCCATCTCATGTCCATGAACAAAATGTAAAAACATGTTGCAAAGCCAAGAGGCTTTATCTCCACTAATAGCCTGCTTTTTTTCATGGAAGGGGGAGAACCATCCTTAAGCTGAGTCTGTTTGGGATGAAATAAGCATGTAGTCATTTTCTTTGTGAAGCCCATCTCTGAGGCATTAAGGGAAAGGATGTCATGACTGACCTTCTAAGTCACATAACTTTAACTTGCAACTGACATGTGACTTTAAGAGAAGTGTAATCTTCCCTATACTGCTAGTTGTCACACATTTTCTAAGGTCCTCCAGGTCACTTCACTACAGTTCTGGGTAGAAAACCAATGGGGTCACAAGTGCTCTGCCTCTTTAGACCAATTAATTTTAACTCTAAATGTTAATGTTTTTATTTGATCAATCTTTACCGTTGCCTTATTCAGATTTTAGAAGAGAGGTGTACGAATGTGTCTAGTTATCTGAATGATCTTCCGATTTCAGTTAGGAATTTTTTTTCCTGAAAGTTTACAAAGGGGTCACTTCTACTTTTTATAAAACCAGGAAGCAGGAGCAACTCCAGATCATTTTTTTTTTAACTGTATACCATGGCTGAACACAATTTAAAACTGCATCCATTAGAGGTGAAATTCCTATTAAAGATCTACACAAGAGCTTATTCTGGTCTCTTACATAAAGGCCCAGCAACCTCACTAGTTTTGTGATGTTAGTTGAGTTACCTAAACCTGTCTAACCTCAGCTTCTCTATCTGTAAAGTGGGAGAGATACCTGTCCACCCACAGGATTTTTGTAAGGGTTAAGTGCTGAGATGTAGATAAAATGTTTAGGACAATCCTTAGACCTCAGCAAGTATCTGTTATTACCTTTGTGGGTTCAGTATCCAATTACGTTACATTTATCTAGTCCTGAGGCTTCAATTGCCACCTTTAGGCGTATGATAGACAGATATTCTGCAGCTCTGACTCTCATGGTCTGAGCATTCATTTATCTGTTTAACACCTATTGGTTATCTGCTCTGTGTCAGGCATTGGTCTGGGGGCTGGAGTTACAGAAGTGAACAAAACAAATAAAAACTTTCGTTACTAAGCTTACTATCTATTAGGAAAACATGATAAATAAGTAAAAATATGTGTATTTTACTAGAGATAAGTGCACAGGTTTAAAAAAGAGCATGAAAGTAACATGGCACTTAATAGGACATGTTGGACACGTGTTAAAGAAGTGGGGAGTGAATATTAAAATTTTAGACAGAGTGTTCAGGAAGGCTCTCCTAAGAAGGCAACATTTTAGTAAAAGTATGGAGGATATGAGGAAACAAACTTTATAGATAATCAGATCTATTCTCTCCCATAGCACAGCGAACATTCTTTGAGCACCAACCATGTCCTGTGTATTTTAGGTTCTCTCCTTCACTCCATATGTCCAAATTTAATCCATCATCTTCCCCCCAAACCTGTTACATCTGCAGTGTTTCTGGAACCACTGTTCCAATCACTTAGGTAAGCAACTAACTGTGTCATTGTGGATCCTTCCTTTCCATCCCCCCCGTCCATACATACAATGCCCATCTGCACAGCTGCCAAGTCCTACAGATTTTACTGCCACAATTCTTCCACCTCTATTATATACTTGTTTGTTCCCGTTGATGCCAGTATATTTCAGACCCATATGACCCTCACCTGGACTGTGTTAAAAGCTACCTACTTGGTACCTCTCAATCTATGGAATCAGTTCAGTCTTCATAGACATCAATGGGCTGTCAGTTCATAGTTTCAAAATCTCCAACAATCCAATGGCTTAACAATATCCAGGCTCTGGGTCAGCTCTCTAAAGTTCCCTTGGCCTTCTCATCATTACGTAGGATGGCTACAGCAAGCTCACGCATCATATTCTTACAGCACAGCATCCAAGGGCAGAAAGGAGCAAGCCTCTGTCTTGAAGAAAACTTACACGTTGCCATCACCACCGGCAATGGCAGACTTCTTTTCAATGCCACTTTGTGTCGCATATTTGGGCTTATAACAATCATGGAAAAGGCAGAAGGCCAATCAATACACCCCCCCCCAAAAAAAAACGTGAGCTTTCAATACCTGAATAGAACCAAGAATTCTTTAACAAGGAAGGAGAGCAAGAGTGGCTTTTGGATTAACAACAAAGAATTTCTGCCAAACCCTCTACTGAATAAAATATTGGGCATGATACTCAAGCCTTCTGAGATCTATCTTCCTGAGACTTTTTTTTTCCCCTTCTGTAGCATCCATATGTTCTCTGAACTCTCCCATCTTCACACCTTAGATCAGTAGTTCCCAGTGTCTGGTCCAGGGACTAAGGTATTATCAGCCTTTTTCATTCTCATCCTCACACAAATGCACAGTGAGCTTTCTCTGGGCTACTTAATAATGTGTTAGTCAACAGGTTCAGTTAGAATCCAGCTTTCTTCTATTGAGTGAAACATTAATGGCACAATGTACACATCGCCATTCTTCTTGCTGAAGCTATTCTTAGAAAATATAGCATTTTATTAAAATGTTATTTATGTCAACATGTAATAAGTACATTATTGTTTTTAAATGAATTAATAAATAAAAATTTTTAAATACCTCAGCTTTAGTTTCTATTATGGTAAATATCAATAGGTATAATTTACATAATAAAAGTTCTTTAAGGCCCTCAACATTTTTTAAGACTATAAAGGGGCCTTGTGATCAAAAGATTTAAGAAGTGTTGCCCGAGCCTAGATTACATAGTCTCCTCTACCTGCAATGCCATTTCCTCCATCACTGAAGCCAGAATATTTCTATAACCTAATTTTGGAAGTGACATCCCATCATCATGGCCTGCCCTTTGCGGGGCCCAACACAAAAGGAAAAGTGATGCCCCTGGTTCAAAAAGCAAAGAAAAGTTCTATTAAAGGTTTTTTTCCTTTCTTTTGTTAGTCTCTCTTTCTTGAGTTGTCATGGTGATTTTTATTTGCTATGTCATTCTGACTAGAAAAAGATTAAAATTTAAAATTATTAGTATGTTTTTACTGTTAATTTTTGTATTGTACAAAGCCAAGTTTAAGTGCAAATATAAGACCATTTAATTTATATGCAGTCATTAAAATTGCACAATCATACTTTGTAGCGTATACATGCATATATATTTCATTCTTACTAGAACAGTGGAAACTGCTGCACAAAACGAACTCACCTGTTTTTATTTTATTTTATTTCTTGATGCTCACACATTCTAGCAACACTCTCCACCTTGGGTTTACTGATAAGGAAGGAAGGACCAAAAAACAAACAAACAAACAAACAAACAAACAAAAAAACCAACGAACTATGGCTTGTCCTTTCTCTTTCCTTCTAAGTCATAATTTTTCGTGCAAGTAGTCAGTTAATCAAGGGAAGTAGCATGAATAAAAATATATATATGATGGAGTTCCTTGGTCATTTGTGTTTCTTAAGATGCTATTTCCTTCTTCCTGTCTCTGAGCAAGTTATTTGGACAGAAGGGACGTCTTATGAGGCTGCCAGTGCCCCATTGACTCAATTGTAGAAGTAGACAGCTTACTTTGCCCTTGCTTTGAGTCTCACCGAACGCCCATAAATCAAGGCTCCACTGGAATTCTGTGCTCATGGGGCATTGTGAACACTTTTATGGGAATAGGGTAGCCAAGAAAGGAGGCAGACATACATACTGAATCTCACTCTTCTGCTCATGTGCAAGCTCCATTGTGTCACTGAATTTCACTTATGAAATTCAAAGATAAAATTTCCAGTCGATGACAACAGAACACTAAACTGAGTACAGGGCCCTGTGTGGATAGGTCATATATCCATAACATCAGCCCTGCCCATCACTTTTACTGAGAAGAGCTACCAGGACCAGCCCCACCTTCAAGGCAGGGGTGGGAAGTACATAAGGACCAGAATACCAGGAGGCTGGGTCATTAAGGGCCATGTGAGATGCTGCCTGCCACATTCCTATCATTCTTCTCTTTTGATTTGCTCCTTTTTCCCTTTTACTCTCTAGTTGGTTATATGCCTATTGTCTTCAGTACGGTACTCGATGGTAACCTCCTCAAGGACAGGGTTCCTCTCTGATATATATTCCAGCACCCCTTTGTCATATGTAAAATGCAACCCTGAGGAAGTGCTGATACCATGCTCAATGGAATGAGTGGTGAATGGGTGAATGAATAAATGATGTGGAAGCTTCATTTATATTCTGGTGAGTGGTCTTTGTGAAAAACAATCAATAAGATAAATTGACCTTAATGTATTCCTCAAATGTTGAAAGATCTCATGACTGACTGCCTTTGTGATTTCAGATTCTTATCTTTCCACAAACTGCATATACTGGTTTCTTTTTTGACCCCCTTATCATTGGACTGTCTTCCCTTCACGCATGGGTTCTTTCTGACCTCTAAAAAGTCTTATTTAGGTTATTGTCATGAATGAATCATTTTACTTGAGAAAAGAGTTAATGATATAAAGGACACCTGGAGCATAACTGGAGAAACCATTCCATTAGCATTTACATTTTTATTTTGGACATCAAAATGGCAGGGAAACTACGCCCTTTTAATGGTTTGCACATGTGGTCAGGCATTGTGTGAGCAAATAATGCTTCCAAGAACTTGTATTCAATTTTCAGAAAAAGAAAATAAAAATGAGCAGAAGCCTTTGTAGATCTAAGCATTTTCTTCAGTTTTCTTCATTGGTCTATCCCATAAAGCATAAGCTTTCACTTCCAGATCCGTTTCAAGGGTCTTTTGTATGACAGAAGCTAAGTCTTTGTTTCCACAGAGCAGAATACAAAATGCATCAGTGTGCCATTTAGGAAAAACTATTTTGTCCGTCTTGTTTATGCACTCAAGATAATACAGTGTTTTTAAAAAAGGCTGGACCCAGCCTCTGTCTGTTTATTCAGTATAAACAGAAGCATCCCTTTTGACGTTGTAAGGACAGGATGTGTGCTAATTTCACCAAGTAGAAGCCACTGCACTTGGCCTTATAAATCCTTGTCTAGAGCAACCTTACTCCCTCACAATATTGTGAAGGTGCACATAAAGTATAATATGATGATGCGCATCAAATATTAATGCCCATCGACACACTGTCATCTATTACAGCAGCAAAGTACCCACACTGACCCGCAATAGGGTTATGCCTTTCTTCACCTTTGTCTTCACACTTCGGCTTTCCCTCCTCCTCCCGTGCCCAAACAAAACAATGCACACGGTACCCTAACCAACAATCCAGGCAAATTCTGGCAGCAAAGTGACTGGTATCCTCACAGTGGTCTGTTTCCTTGCAATAGAATACCTAGTGGCAAATATGTGACCAAGAAAGGAATGATATATATTGTTTCAGATTTATGATAATGTGAAATGAGCCAAAGTGAGAGCCAGGCAGGGGCTTGCAGGGGGGGGGGGGGGGCGGGTGGATTGCAGGGAAGAGATGGGATGGAAGGCAGAAGGTTACAAACAATGTGTGTTTATTTCTTTACTAGTTTCTTACCAGCATCTTAGCGATAAATGCATTGTATTTTTATCATGTTTCATATAAGAATATATGAATAACCGAGCAACAATTCAAGTCTGCAGTTTAGAAATAAATGTGTTGGTTAAATAGTTCAGTCGAGTATGTATTTTTCTCTTTGTACAAAGCTACAGAAGCATTTGAGCTGCCTTGGTGCGCTGCACTCAGCCACTGCACACACACACACACACACACACACACACACACACACACTGTTTATCACGCCCCCTCAAGCCAGCACCCATCCCGTATCCTGCTTCATTTTAAACTAGTACCACACCTAGAGAGGAAGGAAGCACTGGGAAATCTGTTTATGCATTTCTAAATCTCCCAATTTAAAAAGACATATGCCAGAAATCAAAGTATTGCTTCCAGACAGATTTTCTATTACTGTGGTACATTTTCAGATCTCTTCCTATAGAAAGTGCAGGTACCGAATTTTATACCATGATAACATGCTGAAGCAGAAATTTTGCTTTTCATTACACAGAAAAACATTTCTACCCTTTATAACTTGATGGCTGAGAGTTTCACCAACTTCTTGGATTTGAACTGTGCTGTTTTCTATGTCTTCCTCATCCAGCATGCTTTTTCCCCCCCAACAAAAATCCTATATCACAGTGAAAGGCTTTTTTGTGTGTTGAATTTCTTCCTCAGATAATGCCTTTCCCAGCACCAACTTAACCAGTAACTTTACAACTTGATCGCAGGCCCATCATTATCCCCTGCTCAATAATTCAAAAGCTCAATAGAAAAGCTTTAAATTGAAATTGAGCCACCATTAACAGTCCTAGAAAAGTGGGCATCATTCAAACAAAACAACCATAGACACTCGCAGTCACCAACACAACACACATAACATGAAGTCTGGATTTCTCACTGACTGCCAATGCATTTTCTCCAGATCAGCTATTTAGTGCTGACTGAGTAAACTTCCTAGCACCTCCCTGCGTGAGGATATTAGTCTTTCTCCTTTACATTAGGCAACAGTATACCTCATTCCTTCCTGCTTTGTGCAGGCCTCTCTGTTCCTCATTTCTTTTCTCCCAGTCGGCCAGCCAGCTCTGGCCCCCTGTGGTTACAGGAAATTATCCATGCAATGAGCTTAATTTAGAAAACTGTGCATAAAAAGCTGGCAACATTATTCTTCTCAGAGTCCAATATATGTTTATTTTTCATGCTACAGCCTTTCAGTGGTCACTGACATAGAAATAGATACTGAATTTAAAATGCGTTTGGAGGGGCGCCTGGGTGGCGCAGTCGGTTGAGCGTCCGACTTCAGCCAGGTCACGATCTCGCGGTCCGTGAGTTCGAGCCCCGCGTCAGGCTCTGGGCTGATGGCTCGGAGCCTGGAGCCTGTTTCCGATTCTGTGTCTCCCTCTCTCTCTGCCCCTCCCCCGTTCATGCTCTGTCTCTCTCTGTCCCAAAAATAAATAAAAAATGTTGAAAAAAATTAAAAAAAAAAATGCGTTTGGAGAAACCACTGGGCAACTGGTAAATAAAGCTGAGGATAGACTGTAAATTAAGGGCTTGGAAAAATAAAACTCTGGCATCCATCTCCCTTACCCTTAAGGTAAAAGCAAAAAAACAAAATCTCCTCACAGGAAACACTGATCCTATACTCAGAGTGTCTATTTTAAAACGTGTGTCTTCCATATTAGAAAATATGTCTGCTGTACACAATTTACAACAGGTAAATTCTAACAAATTTTAAAATTGTATTGCAGAATAACTTCTAGAATTCCATTAACGAACTATCAATGTCTGACACAGCTCTGTGGTGTTTGACACTAACATAAGGAAGCATTCCACTTTATTTGATAAATTTCACAGCTTCTTTTTTATTTTACTCATGAAAAGACAAGAACCCACCGAATTTAAAAAACAAAGCAAAAATAACAGTATACTGCAGGGCACTCATGAATTTTTTACAGACTACAATCTTATGCTATATTTAAATTGAAATAATGTGTTGGCTTTTTGCAGCTTGTGTTGACTTAATGCAACGTGTAACTAAATGAAGAACAGCAAGTAGCCATTAAATATAATTCCATTTCAGTATTTATGATAAATCAACTATGAAACACCTCATGTATGGGGAATATATTCAAAAATATTTCATGAATGAAGAAATATGGGACTATTGTGCTTTAGCAATAATAAATATGTTCATAAGGGAGATTTGTTGCAAATACACCCTTGAGCTGGTCCTGCTTTGCTCCCAAAGCCCTTCCCTCTACAGTGTTTTTTCAAAGAATTTCAGAGGGAAGACTCTATTTAGTGTTAATCTTGCTTTAACATGACTTTTAATCACTTTGAAACATATGATTATCTTTAATCAATGTGAATTGCTAAGCCTTCCTTCAACAAGTATAGTCTGTCCCAAATTCAAGTAATATTGAAGTAAGGAATCAAGTAAGGATAATGGAATGGAAACATCCCTAGAAAGGGGTATTATAGGTGTGGTGAGGAGAAAAATCTCCCAGTTTAATCTTGGGTCTGGCTAACAAACCTAATGAAACTTTTTCCTAGTAATAAAACAACTAAAAATGTAAGAGATAGAAATGATTGATAGATAGATAAATAGATAGATAGATAATTAAACAAAGAAAAAAACTACCCAAACCTGCAGGTATTTCACAAAGTAAAAGGCATAAAACAAAAACAAAAACAAAACAAACAAACAAACAAACAAAACCTGTATTTAAAAATGTAGTAAATACCCACTAATTATTTTCCTGCAGAAACAAAGACTGCCCATCTGTATCACCAGCCTATTTTGAAAAACATAAAATAAAACGAGTCAGAAAATTGGGCAGACTTTTCTATATAGATAATGCTACTTTTGGAGAAAGTAAAAAATGCTTCTGTCCCCCTCCTCTTTCCCATTATCACACCTCTCTCTCTCAAAGTGCAGGCAGAAACTGCCTAGAATGGCAGGCAGAAAGTTCTTAGAATGTAGTTAGACAAGAAGGAGGACATCCCTGGTGTTGGTGTAGTCCCCAACCCCTTCAAACACACAAATGCTATAGGTGGGGGTAGGGGGTATAGAGAGATGCTGGGCATATCCATGATTGTTGATTTTTGTGTATTCAATCTATTCAATGTGTCTTAGAGGAAAAGTGGAAGGCTGGCCATTTTAGAAAAAAGCCAAAGCATTGGCCATTGGACTAGGAAATGTGGTCATTAATTTACCACTCAGATAAAGAAGGGAAAAAGATCATTAAGTTACCACTCATATAAAGAAGGGAAAAATTGGACAAATCATGATCCACATACCTTATATATTGACAAACTATAGGTAAATCAGGACCTATTCATAAATGAATAAGCAAGCCAAATACCAACCAAAAAAAAATTCCCAACATCATCTCTATTTTTCATACTCATAATATTGGGAAATCCAACATAATACTTAACATGGTCATTGGGAGATGCCTATCTCCTAAGATTATTATCTAAATTACCTAAATTATCTCTGTCAAAAATAAATAAACATAAAAAAAAATTTAGAAATCTTCCCTTTCTAAACAACAACAAAAGGACTATAGAGCTTACATCAGTTTGGTACTGTCCTTGTTTGTAACGTGAACTTTTGTTTGTATAATATGAAGGCTTAGCTCTTTCCTTGGGTGTCACTTGCGAGCTATGTTGAAGCTCTTTTTCTCCAAGATTCAGATGGTTCACTGTCCACTGATGATAAATGAGAAATTCAGTCTCATTTTCTACAGCGTACGTTCACCTAACAGAAATATTCCTGAAATGGTGGTATCCTCCTGGCAAACTATTCTAGCTATTAAGTCTGGAATTCCCATGCCTTATACCGTTGCTTCCACTGGGGCTGACCCCTGCCCACTTGCGGCAGGCTCTCAGAGGCCCTCGTGTCATCCTCTTTGCAGACCAGACTTTGAAAAACACTACTGGGAGAGCAGATTAATAGCATATTTGCTCACTGATCAACACACGGTAGGAACTGCTGAGTTTGCTTTTAAAAATGATAGTTCTCTGGGTGCCAAAAGTGTTTCATCTCTTTTATCTTTCAACCTTTCCTATAAATTTTCATTTTCCTTTCTTTTCAAATTTTATTCTGTTTCCTTTGTTAATTTCTACACTCCTTTAAAGGGGTGGAGAACTCTAGAACTTTTAATAATCAAATTCCTTTTTCTTTCTTTGACATCCTGCTTCAGCCTATTTCTTCTAAGCATCCTGTGATCAGCCAGCCGTCCTAGGCAAGTGAGTGGTAAAATAAAAGGAAGTTCACTAAGCAACTGTTCCAATTCCAGAATGGAATTAGTGCGATAATTATAATGAAAGACAACACCTGTATTTGGAGAGATGCAGTGTCTAAGATGTGAATAAGGAATATGTATTCTTAAATTTTTCACCTTAATGCCTTTCCAACTATTCAAAATGCTTGTAAAGTAAGAAGACAAATGCTTCTAAGTACTATTTAATAGATACAGTTGGGTGTTACACATCGGAGAGGTTACTTTAAAATGGAACAAAAGTTAAAAAGTAAAACAAGACATTCACTTTGCCCTTAAAGTGTTCATACACAATTTAATATGCTGTTGAGAGCACAGGGATGGTTGCAAGTCAAATGAAGGTTATGTTATAATTGATACTCTGAATTGTTAAGGGGAAGCAAAGGTGAAATGGAATGCTTTTTATTATTATTTTTGTTGAAATCTTATTAAAAACTTTTAATGGAATGCAAACCAGAGACCATCTTCAAGGTCTTGAGTTAGATTAGATATGCAGCCAGTAATAGGGTCACTTAACATAAATCTTTTTGAAAATAACTTCCCCAACACAGACATGAGTTAATGTGTTTTCTAACTTGTTTGTATTTTCTTTGCTACTTCAGAGAAGATGTTCAGCTCAAACAATATGAAGTACTATCATCATACTTAAGCATGATTCTTTTTTCTTATTATGAAATGTATTGTCAAAATGGTTTCCATACAACCCCCAGTGCTCATCCCAACAGGTGCCCTCCTCAGTACCCATCACCCACTCACCCTCCCTCCCACCCCCCTCCCCCACCCCCACCCCCATCAACCCTCAGTTTATTCTCAGTTTTGAAGAGTCTCTTATGGTTTGGTTCCCTCCCTCTCTAACTTTTTTTTTTTCCCTTCCCTTCCCCCATGGTCTTCTGGTAAGTTTCTCAGGATCCACATAAGAGTGAAAACATATGGTATCTGTCTTTCTGTGTATGACTTATTTCACTTAGCCTGATTCTTAAATATAGCTGGACACCTCTGGATTATAATTTATACTCAAAAAGTAAAAAAAAAAACAAACAAAACAAAACAACTCATAAATAAATTTAGCTTTTTAATTCAGTGGTTCTAGGTTCTCAGTTGTGCTTAAGCACTTGAGCACCTGAACATTATCACATTCTCTACAGATTTCCATGAAATAATGGTATTTTAATTGATTGAGAGAACTAGGAGGAAAGTCACCTGCAGAAACATGACTGTTTTCATATGAATGCAAACCTCTACACATAAAGAATAATGATTCATGACATATATTTGAGAATTAATACATAAAAGATGTGTTTCTTTTCTTCTGTACCCTTGGTTCATTCGTTTCCTCATCATATAGCTGCACATGCCAATTACAGATTAAAGAACCAATGAAGCTGAAAAAAAAAAGTGGGTGAGAAAAGCTTACAAATCAGAAAAAAAAATGCTGTTTCTCTGAGAGAATTGGAAAAAAAACTGTTATTATTTTATTTTAGCGGCAGAACATCTTGAATCTTGGTTGAGCTCCCAACAGAATCGTTTCCTAGAAGCATAGTATGAAACCTACTATTTTAGTGTGTATCTGCTTAGACACATTTCCAAAACGGAAAACTTTCTCTATATGAGCAAACAAAAATAGTATTATGGTAGTTTCTTCATATTATGAAACCTGAAAGCCTTTAAAATAATTCTCATCGTGCAAAACCAATTCTCCATGTAATGCTCTGATCATTTTGATATAGTTTATATATGTATTATTCTAATTATTTGACTAACCTTTTCTGTCCTCTTGAATTGCCATCTAGCAACTTCTAAATGCCTTTTATTCTCAGTAAAGAGAAATGTGCAAACTTTAATATAGATAAACCATCAGGAAAAATCAATATAAAATACAAGGACCCTAAAGATAAAAAACAGACAATATTTATAAATGCAATATCTTGTGCATGTTATAATCATCATTTCAGAGGAAGGAAGCAATTCTGAAAACAAATTTTCAAAGCTATTTTTATACTAACATTATTTTTTTTCTAAATGTGCACCCATTATGGTAGAGTTATCTTTTCCTTCCTTCAGCTCAGAATTGTCAGTTAATTTCCTGATATGCAGTGTGCATTTATTTTTTGTTATTTAAGTTGTTTAGCCAAAGTTAGATCAGAGTGCCCATTATTTAAACATTTGAGGGCACTGTGAGCTGAAAAGACAAATTCTACATAGCATATCAAGATGAAGATATTCCTAATACTTCTCAATGATTCTGTGTTCAATAATCTATTAACACCTTTTATGTTTAAGAGTTCCAATAATAGGGGAGCCTGGGTGGCTCAGTCCGTCAAGCATGCGACTTCTGCTCAGGGCATGATCTCCCAGTTTGTGAGTTCAAGCCCCACGTCGGGCTCTGTGCTGACAGCTTGAAGTCTGGAGCCTATTTCAAATTCTGTGTGTGTCTCTCTGCCCCTCCCCCGCTTGTGCTCTGTCTCTCTCTATCAAAAATAAATAAATGTAAAAAAATAAAATAAAATAAAAAGAGTTGCAATAATAAGAGTAAAAAACTATATATGGTGTCATTTACTTTGATGACTCTCTTTTATTGAAATCAGGGGCACCTGGGTGGCTCAGTCAGTTAAGCGTCCAACTTCGGCTCAGGTCACGATCTCACAGTTGGTGGGTTCGAGCCCCGCATCAGGCTCTGTGCTGACAGCTCAGAGCCTGGAGCCTGCTTTTGATTCTGTGTCTCCCCCCTCTCTCTACCCCTCCCCTGTTCATGCTTCTGTCTCTCTGTGTCTCAATAATAAATAAACATAAAAAAAAATAAAAAGAGAAGTCAATAAACATTTAAAAATTTTTTTAAATGGGGCCCCCACGGGGCTCAGTTGGTTAGGCGACCGACTTTGGCTCAGGTCATGATCTCGCAGTTTGTGAGTTTGAGCCCCGCGTCGGGCTCTGTGCTGACAGCTCAGAGCCTGGAACCTGTTTCGGATTCTGTGTCTCCCTCTCTCTCTGCCCCTCCCCCACTCGCACTCTGTCTCCGTCTCAAAAATAAACATTAAAAAATTAAAAAAAAAAATCAAATAATTGGCAGGTAATCACTTATATAAAAAACCTCGTTCAACATAATATTTTGGGATAGTATTAGTAACCATCCAAATAGTGACAAGTAGTAAAATGTCAAGCTTCTAGATATCTATTTACTTTTTGAATTTATACCAATAAACTTTGTTATAAATAAACAAAGTAAATAATAGCATAACAATTTCAGCAGAATTTTTCCTTCCAGGAGAGTTATTTCCAAGAATATTTTGCCTTAAAATAAATACTAAGAATTACAACAGATATTGTGTTATGGTGTGTAATAGAGTAACAATATTATGTAATAATGTTGTTGTGGTTAGAAGGAATTTGATTCCATAAGTGTAGTGAATTAAGATTAGGATTTTAGCATATCCTGGCTACTTCATAAATGCAGCAAAGTTAATTTTGCTACCTTGAAAAAATACTGCAAATAAACCAAAAACATAATTGGTCAAATTTCATGGAAGGACTATACTACTAAGTGGGTCAGTTTCACAGAGAAATCATGACAGGACTTGAGTGGGTAAGGGCAAGAGAGGGAAAAAGGAACAAGAAGATCTAATGTCATTCCCAGCCAGTCCCCATCTGATACTGTCAACTACAGGACGCCAGTTCACTTGGACAAAGCCAATCAAGTCCCCTTTTAATGTTTATTTATTTTTGAGAGAGAGAGAGAGAGAGAGAGTGTGTGAGCAGAGGAGGTGCAGAGAGAGAGGAAGACACAGAATCCGAAACAGGCTCCAGGCTCTGAGCTGTCAGCCCAGAGCCCGACGCGGGGCTCGAACTCACATACCGCGAGATCATGACCTGAGCTGAAGTCAGGCGCTTAACTGACTGAGCCACCCAGGTGCCCCAATCAAATCCCCTTTTAAATAATGGTTGAATAAAATAAAATGAGAGAAAGACAAATACACTAGATTAAACGCCCAGAGTGTGAATAAGCAAAAAATGTTTGCAACACTGAGAAGTAATGAGGATCCGGAAGTGGTTATTTTTGGTATCTGAATGTGTAAGGGCTAAAAAAGAAAAAAAACTGTAATAAGGATAAGCTAAAGGCTTATAAGCAAAAGGAAAATATTGACCCACTTTCTTTTTTTTTTTTTTTTCCTGAGTAAAAACTCTAAAATATTTATGTAGAATTTTTTTTTGGCTTTTTTTTTTTTTTTTTTTAATTTTTTTTTAAACGTTTTATTTTATTTTTGAGACAGAGAGAGACAGAGCATGAACGGGGAGGGTCAGAGAGAGAGGGAGACACAGAATCTGAAGCAGGCTCCAGGCTCTGAGCAGTCGGCACAGAGCCCGACGCGGGGCTCGAACTCACATACCGCGAGATCGTGACCTGAGCCGAAGTCGGACGCTTAACCGACTGAGCCACCCAGGCGCCCCTTTCTGGCTATCTTTAATGACTTTACCAATCAGAAAGAATATCTATTTATTGACAGAGTAGTGATCTGAGGCTCAGAGGAACTAAAATTGCCCCTAATAGGGTTTGCATTTCTTCAGACTTCGAAGGTACTTCTCATCCTCATAGAATCAAATAGTGAATTCCCCCAACCCCACAGCCCTGAGTCCCTTGCTCTCACTCTGCCAGCAAGCAGAGGTTTCGTCAACTCATGCCATCCTAGGTGGTAGTGGGGACAGTGAGGAGTAGATCTGGGGAGAGGTAAGAGAGGGAGGAAGCACCAACTCTGCCTCTAGGCTCTGGCTCGCCCGTGCGGCTGATGTCGGTGGGAAAACAGAAGAAGTAAATTTCTGGAAAAAGAACAAGAGTTTACCTTTTAGTATTAGTTTATGATGCCTGTGAGACACCCAAGTAGGAATGTCAGGTAGGCAGCTGGATGCCAGGGGTGGATTCTAGCGGATTCTGGGCTGGAAAAATAAATTTGAACCTGTAGACTGTGAATAGAAGAGATTTCCTAGAGAAAGATTATAAAAAGAGAAGAAAGGGGAAACTAGGACTGAGCTTTGGAGAACATCAACCTGTAGAGTGTGAGGGAGAAAAAAAGAAGTTAAACAGGCTGAGAAGAGGGAGCCAGAGAAGTACAAGAAAACCAGGAAAGAGTACTAACATAGAAAGTGAGAAGAGGAAAAGAAGAGTCAGTTGCTAACAGGGGTAATCCAATCATTCGGGCCTCATCATTCCTCCTCTACGTGGGTGTGTGGCTTTTGAACTGGTCTCCTGCTTCCAGTCTCTGCCTCTCCAACCCATTCCCATTACCCTGGTCACTCTTCTGCTTCCATTCTTCAAAGATCTGGGAACTTCCCAGTAAAGTTTGAAGTCCCTCACCCATCGTAGATCTACCCATGATCTGGTCCCGCCTACCTCTTCAGCCTCAGTCTACTCCTTCCTTGGCACACAAGACCGTCAGGTCTACCAAACCACCTTACAGCTCCTTGAGCAGAAGCTTCATGCCTCTGTACTTGGGGGCAGTCTCTTCCCTCCAGCTTGCACGTTCATCTCCACTTCTGTGCCCAACCAAATGCTACTCAACTGTTCCTCCTCAAAGAAGCCTTGATCCTCTTCCACATCTAGACTCAGTTAACCTCTCAGCCTTGCCTGTGCCTCTAGAGAAGCACTCTCTAATTTTTTGTCCCTTGCTTTTAACTGTAGGTGCTTACTTGTTTGCCTTTGTATCTTCCCCCCCCCAAAAAAAACCCTGAAATTTCAAAATGAAAACAAAACAAAACAAAAACCAGTGCTGCTACCAGTTAGATGTTCAGCACAAATCTGTTGAGTAAATAACTGCACGAATGAGTACAGCAAGATTCTGCCTTTTGTAATTTTCCTTCTACAGCTTTCTGCTGTACTGCCTTATTATTACCCAGTGAAGATGTAATGTTTGGTAATGTTAAAGAAAATGTAACCTAGTTTTCTTTTCCTTCCTCCAGTTAAGGAAAACACCTTTTGGGTTCTGCATCTCATTCACTGGCTGAAATAGAGAAATGTCCAATTTCACTGAACCTGTAATGACCAGCTCCTAAAAGAGCATGTGTGAAAGTGTGAAAGGCCATGAGGTGAACTCATAGGGTCCTAGGTACATCTCGTCAATTGAGAGCAGGGTCTCAGACTGGGTGTATTAGTGTTTCACAGTTCACGTTTTAGCTGATGAGGCATGGGATTAAAATTATATTAGTTATTTGATTGAGTGCTTTATGCAGATAGTTGTCAACGAGTTTTGGGTTACTGTGGTCGAACAGTGGTGTTCAAAAAGATTGAAAGAGTAAATGGCCCTTGACTAATCTAATCTAATTATGAATTGTTAATAAACAAAGGTAGATGTATATTGGCTAATTAGTTTATGTTGAATGGAAATGAGAATCATCCTATTTAGTTCCCTGTAACCTAATACCTCTTTGCATATTTCCAATAATTTTTTAACAGAGCTAAGGTAATCATACCTCTCAATTCATGGGATTCTATCATCTTTGGTCCATATGCAAATTCTTTTTTATGATGTGGCCACCACTCCAAAAATTGGTACCATCATCATTGTCCATTGCAAGCAGTCTTTTAGAATTTAGTAAGTATTTAGTAGAATTTAGTAAGTATTCTCCTTTGTGACTCAAGACATGGTATATTGACTCATCTCTGTATAGACTTTATATTTAGCCAACATTCATTGTAAATGTCTCATCCTGTGAAACTTTTCATTATCTATGACTGCAAGCGTACAATGCAGTTAGGTTAGGCTGACACAGTGATTGCCTGAACTATGACACCATGCTGTGATCTAGTGAGACAACACCAACATTTTGTGACACCGGCATTATGCTTCAAGTAAAAGAGGACGGACCCTAGTCTCTCAAGCTACCTGACAGCTCTCGTACAACTTTCCTGAAAAAGATACCAAGAAAAATGCTGTGTACCGTTCATTGAAAGGAGCTGTCTCTTAAATGTCACACTTATTATTCATATGTTTTGTTCTGCTTATTAAACGATCACCATTGTTTCCTGCATATAGATTATTCTTTTAAAAACCTAATAAATATTTTACTTAGTATAGATTGTTTAAAGAAGATTCCTATAAAGTGTTTTAATAGGACCCGTGTTTCCTACTATTTCAAAACATTACCAAAAAGATGATCATTCTTTAGTCTTTAAAGAAATAGACTATAAATTGTACAGTTTTGCCTCGGTTTCAGCCTTTAATCATAGTGTTTCCAAAGAGCATGTATGTTGCAGAATATGTAGCCAAATGGACCACATTCAGAATTAACATCTAAAACTCTGTAACCCATTTTAGTCCTTACCAGCATGGCAAAAAAAAAAAAAAAAAAAAAAAAAAAAAATTGATGATAGCCTCTAGAATGCCATTCAAACATTTTAATGTCCGTCAACAAAAAAATTCCAATGACAAGTCAGAGTTATAATTTTTAGATTTAACTTTTGTAAATCATTTCTGTAGATAAAACTTTATATAGCAACACATAGTCCAGTCCCTAATACTCACTAAAGACCGCCCTGACAACATACTGTCTGCTGAGGCACAGCATATGTATCAGGAAAGTAGAACATCGCTGTTGCCTAAGAAATCTTGCAAAGCAAAGGGAGTATTGTTTGCTTTGCGTTTGCTTGCTTATTACCCACATTTGCTGCAGAGTGTACCCTCTGACTAGTAGTCTCCAGAAGCCATAGTCAAAATAATGTCACAATGTCTGTGAAAAGGCAAAGTCTTTCACTCCAAAATATTTATGCAGTATGGAACACGCTTCCTGATTCCAATTTGTGATTTAGTAATAGCTGCATATAATACCGGCAATACATTGATATGCATTTTTCTCCTTGTTCCATCTAAATTTTTGAACCTACGGAAAGCACTTGCAACCAGTACAAACCTAAGTTTACTTAGTTTTCAGTAGTTGCTGCTGAAGTCTTTGAAATGAAATAGATCTGTTGATAGGAGTATAATTGGAATTCAGATCAGAATGATCAAATTACTTACATTAGACAAATAAATTGAATCGCCTAAAGATGAAGAAACTGCTTGATTGGCAAAGGCTTATAGCAGACAGTAGCCTTTAATCATCCTCTCCTGCTGCAGTAAACACTGACTCATACTTTAAAGGATAGGTGATGTTAAGGATAGTAATAACAAAGGTTGGCACAAACTAAATTATCATTAAAAGGAAAAAGGTCGATTTGAGTTTTTAGTCAGAATAAGAAGATTCTGACAGATGGGGAGTCCAAACCGTTTTAAATACTGAATAGAAAAGGTTGAAGTTATATAATAAGGATTGCCAAAAATGTACATAGATAATGAAAAGGCTAATTGTATGCACTGCATGAAGCCTAAGGCTGTCAAACTGTGTGGACTTTTACCCCCACTGATTACTGAAGACTTACCCTTGGGACATGAAATCCATCAACATGTTTAAAATAACTTAATCCACCTAAGAGGGACATTTGTCCTTTTTTTTATATATATAATTAAATACCAATGTCTAATAACTTATACATGGTGGCACTCCATTTATTTAGCAAATATTTATTGCACATCCACTATGAGCTAAATCTTTAACAAATATTAATGTTTATTGTATATAAGAATGATGAATACTGTTCTTGATGATTCAAGCAAAATAATATGCATCGACCTAATTAACCATAGACTTCAAATCAAAACTTTGCCCAGATCACTAAAATATAAGTATATTTTATTTTAAAGTCAGAAGTATAGTATATTTATTCATTTATTCAACAAATATTTATTGAGTGCCTATTACATGCCAGATATTGTTCTAAGCCTGAAGAAAACAGCAGTTTTCTGCTGCTGAAGTCTGCAGCAGAAAACAAGGCAGACAAAGTCACTTTTTACACAAAGCATACACTGAAATGAAGAAAACCGACAGTTTTCCTTTTTTTTTTTAATGTTTATTTATTTTTTTTTATTTTTTTTTTATCTTTTTTTTTTTAATTATTTTTTTTTTTTTTATTTTATTTATTTTTTTTTTATTTTTTATTTTTTTTTATTTTTTAATATATGAAATATACTGTCAAATTGGTTTCCATACAACACCCAGTGCTCATCCCAAAAGGTGCCCTCCTCAATACCCACCACCCACCCTGCCCTCCCTCCCACCCTGCCCTCCCTCCCACCCCCCATCAACCCTCAGTTTGTTCTCAGTTTTTAACAGTCTCTTATGCTTTGGCTCTCTCCCACTCTAACCTCTTTTTTTTTTTCTTTCCTTCCTTCCCCTCCCCCATGGGTTTCTGTTATGTTTCTCAGGATCCACGTAGGAGTGAAACCATATGGTATCTGTCTTTCTCTGTATGGCTTATTTCACTTAGCATCACACTCTCCAGTTCCATCCATGTTGCTACAAAAGGCCATATTTCATTTTTTCTCATTGCCACGTAGTATTCCATTGTGTATATAAACCACAATTTCTTTATCCATTCATCAGTTGATGGACATTTAGGCTCTTTCCATAATTTGGCTATTGTTGAGAGTGCCGCTATAAACATTGGGGTACAGGTGCCCCTATGCATCAGTACTCCTGTATCCCTTGGGTAAATTCCTAGCAGTGCTATTGCTGGGTCATAGGGTAGGTCTATTTTTAATTTTCTGAGGAACCTCCACACTGCTTTCCAGAGCGGCTGCACCAATTTGCATTCCCACCAACAGTGCAAGAGGGTTCCTGTTTCTCCACATCCTCTCCAGCATCTATAGTCTCCTGATTTCTTCATTTTGGCCACTCTGACTGGCGTGAGGTGGTATCTGAGTGTGGTTTTGATTTGTATTTCCCTGATGAGGAGCGACGTTGAGCATCTTTTCATGTGCCTGTTGGCCATCCGGATGTCTTCTTTAGAGAAGTGTCTATTCATGTTTTCTGCCCATTTCTTCACTGGGTTATTTGTTTTTCGGGTGTGGAGTTTGATGAGCTCTTTATAGATTTTGGATACTAGCCCTTTGTCCGATGTGTCATTTGCAAATATCTTTTCCCATTCCGTTGGCTGCCTTTTAGTTTTGTTGGTTGTTTCCTTTGCTGTGCAGAAGCTTATTTATTTTTGACAGAGAGAGAGAGAGAGAGACAGCATGAGCAGGGGAGGGGCAGAGAGAGGGAGACACAGAATCGGAAGCAGACTCCAGGCTCCTAGCTGTGAGCACAGAGCCCGACGCGGGGCTTGAACTCACAAACTGGGAGATCCTGACCTGAGCTGAAGTCGGACACTCAACCCACTGAGCCACACAGTGCCCCCCGCCCGCCCCTTTTTTTTTTTTACTTTTTTTTTTTTTTTAAAGAAAACAGACAATTTAAAAAATCATATATGCAATAATGTTAGGAGTCAGAGATGGAAGTGTTCTGACTTTGATAGGGTAGTCAGGGAAGGCTTCTCGGAAAAGGTCAGATTTGAGTCATGCAAATATCTGATGTAGGAACGTGCCAGGCAGAGGGGACAGAAAATGAAATATCCTGGTGACAGAAACATATATGGTGTGTCCAGAAAGCAGTAACACTCAAGTGTGGTTGGAGCATGAAAAGGGTGGAGAAATGAAATTGGAGAGCTAGTCAAGGGCCAGATTATGCAGGGCCTCATCAACCATGGTAAGAACCACAGATTTTATTCTAAGGTTGATGGGCCGGCTTTGCTGGGTTTTAAGCAAGGAAATGATTTGATCTCATTTACATTTTAAAAGCGTCACCTGGGCTGTGCCGTGAACTGACTCAACAGAGGCAGAGGAGAGACAGCAATTCAGAGGCCCTTTCATTTCCCGATGACTTATAGCTCACAGTATGTGTATACATACCTTTAGCTGTTTTTTGATTCTGAACATCTTACTGTCCCAATTCTGGATTAGCCTCTGATTTTTTATCTATGTTCAGAAAGGAGAATTTTTAATTTGTATACACTTTTACTAATTTCTCTGTACTTTGGTATTCCAATTTATATACTGGCAATTTTCCCAGCACAGTATTTTGAATCTCTTGTGATCCAAGTTACTCTCTGATCTATGCGAGTATGAATATAAAGCTAACATCATCCCCATTTCTTTCTAGATGTTTTATGCATTTTTTTAAGAGTGTGCTAGTGGGGAAGACGCAGAGGGAGAGAGAGAGAGAGAGAGAGACTTAAGCACACTCCACTCTCAGCATGGAGCCAGATACGGGGCTCGATCTCACAAGCGTGAGATCATGACCTGAGCCGAAATCAAGAGTCGGATGCTTAACCAACTGAGCCACCCACATGCCCCTAGATGTTTTATGTATTTTTAATTATATTACCTTGATTAGAACTTCACATTTAAAAAGTACTTTTTTCACTTTAGAAAAAACTAGAGAACAGAACAGATCATTTATTTAGGGCTAACATTAAGCTTAAACTCCAGCTCATGTCAAAGGAGCCACTGACCGATACAACATCACTTTAGAAAAAACTAGAGAACAGAACAGATCATTTATTTAGGGCTAACATTAAACTTAAACTCCAGCTCATGTCAAAGGAGCCACTGACCGATACAACATCCGGATGAATAACGAGAGCATCCTGTATGCATTGTTGGCATTGGTCCTATTTGTGCCTTGATATGTATCTGATAATGATCTCAGCAAGCCCCAAGTCTGACTGCCTGACAACTGTCAAATCTCGGTAGATTATTTGTAAGTGAAAAAAGTATAGAATACATGCTATTCAACAGTACAAACAAAAGTTATTGCTCAATGATTTTAAATTAGAATCAACTATAGGCTGATTTACTTAAGTAGAATTTATCTATGTCTTATCCTATGTCCATTCACGGTGTGGCACTTAGAGGTACTTAGTTTGAAAAATATAAAAGATAATATGTGGTAAAAAAGAAGTATTGTTTTGAATTGAAAAAGTTTATAATATAGTTTGCTTGAGATAGAAGGTTGACAATTCGTGAAATGAATATATAGCATGGGTAAAAATAAATCAAATCCCTTATAGTACAACAAAGTTAAAATAATGAATCAATTTCCTGGTTTCAGGTAATAACTCTAGCATTTGTATAGTCAATAGATTATTGGTTTCATTAAAAGGATTTCTCCTCTTATAAGTAATTCAAAACACTGTCTTAAAAAAGCATGTTGTGTTCCTGCAGTGGCCATTTGCTATTACTAAAAGAAGGTCCACATTTGATTATTCAGCTTAAAAAGCCTTCTGAGATGAAACCAAGAACAGGACCATTTTGCACAGCCACACTTAAGAATAGGAATGCAGACATTTTAATTAGAATAAAAAGAATAGCACTATTAGCAAATAACTCTAGCATGAAAAAATGAATGAAAGCAAAAGAATTCAATGTGACTTTTTCATGTTGCTCTGTATGTTATCTAAAATCTACAAATTGAGTTTGTTTCTACCACGTTTAAAAACAAGTAGATTCGTCTCTCATTTCATTTATATTGTCTCTGCAAATAAATACATTTATATCATCTTTATAGACAACATATTAAGAAAATGTTTTCCTATATTATTAGCAAGAACTTTAAACCTTTCCACGTTGTTAACAGTAAGCTTCTCTGCTCCATTGATGGTAAGCTCCATCAATGGCAGGAAATTTTTTTCGAAGTACTTCGACTGTGTACTTTGGAGAGAGCACAAGTAATAAAGACAGAAAGGTAAGGAAGAAGAGGACAGAGATAACAAGGGCTAGAAAAAAATAGGAGTGAAACAAACTTATTTTTAGCATTACTCAATATAGTGATAGTCTAAAATGTTATAAGAATTCTTTTTGAAGCAAAAAAAAGACAGTAATCTTTTTGTACTTCCAAATATGAGAGGAAAAAAACCCTCAATTTATAGATTTTAGAGAAATGTGCACAAGTAGTTCTTTCGTGCACATTGGGTCACAGCTTATCTGCAGTTAATCAATTAAGTGTATGTGGAAAAATATTGTATTTGGTGACCGTCTGGAATAGACTAGACCAGTTTAGTACAAGATGAAGAATGAACTATCCATGAGCAAGGGAAGCAGCAAAACAGCACAACCTGCGATGCACCAAATATCCCGTGAAGACGTTTCCATTTGTTCTCCATGTATACCCTCAGAAAAACCTTTGGAAGCAGGTGTTATTACGAGCCAGGAGTTATTTTCTACCCTTTACAGATGTGTCAAGCCATTTGCAGAATTAAGATATTAATTCAAGTCTATCATTTACTCATCAAGCATTTCTTAGCTATAAACAATGGGCTCAGGCCCTTATTACAAGATTCACGAGTCCATGTTCTTCCCACTCAACTGCAGAGACACGTAACGCAGGACAGGTTGGAGAGCAAGTGAGTAAGGCTGTCGATGATGAAAGGGCAGTAGACTCAGAAAGACTCAGTAGCAGGAACATCAACTCTAGGAAGGAAACATTCTGATGAGTGTCAGACTCATTTAGTAGAGGCTTTAGCAGAGATGAAGCAGCAAAGACTGTGAGGAAGATTGACAGGCAAGGATGTGCTGGATAAATAGAAATAATCGGTAATATGAGTATCAGGAAACAAAGTGTCAGAATTTTAGAACTGGTCGCCCCAGACATCATCGTCCCGGGCCAGCTTATCCTTCTGTATCCTGCAGCCAGAGATCCAGCATCTTGAGAATGAGAATGCCCATACCAGACAGCAGAGGCTTGACTTCTTTCAATGACCTGGTCTGACTTCCAGAAGTCTCTATGGCCCTGGGCCCCACACAGGACACATGTGCTCTCGTTTGTAATATAGAATGTGAGATAAGAGTTTTAGGGAAGGAGAAAAATGTTTTTGATGTATCACTTACTGTATAAACGAACACACAGGAGAAGCATCAACAGAGGAAAGAAAATGAGAAATGAACTGTTAGGGCGGAATCGGATTTCTGAGTCCTCTTGCTACAAGTCACCATGGAAACCACCTGTGGAAATTCTACTCCCACTTAAGCTTCTAGTTAAGAGTCACATTCTCTACGAAACCTTCCTAGACTCTGTAAGTAGAAGTCATTTTTCCTCCTCAGCACTCTCAAACATGTTGTTCACTCCAACAAAGTCCAACTCTGAGGACACCATTTTACGGATACTTGTTTTTCTCATTTAGTTGTGATCTCTGCCTCCAGTCGGCATCCCACGAGCCATCTTGATGTCTCTGTGTTTAGCCCAGTACCTAGCACCAAGTACGTGCTCAACTACACTGATGGGATTAGAATGAACTAAATGAGATCTGTGATAAATGAAAATGAATGTGCCTAAGAGAGGATAAAATAGAAAAAAGGACGGCAGTAATAGTGGCAACCTTCCCGACACCTTCAACAACAGGACCTTCCTCAAGAGTTTGCAGCAGGGTGGCAGTCACACAACCTTTCCCTTCTTACCTTTTAAGCTTAATATTTTTGATAAATTAAAGTATTCCTTTTTTAAAATGTTTATTTATCTATTTTTGAGCAGGGGAGGGGCAGAGAGAGAGGGAGAGAGAATCCCAAGCAAGCTCCGTGATGTCAACACCGAGCCCGATGCAAGGCTCGATCTTACAAACCACGAGATCGGAACCTGAGCTGAAATAAAGAGTCAGATGCTTAACTAACTGAGCCACCCAGGCGCCCTAAAGTAGTCTTATTTCAAGGCAAAATGCTAAAACATTTATACTTAAAGTCCTTCATCCCAAGGGTTTCAGAATAGCTCATGACTATTCCTGGCCGACAGCACTGCCATACAGCCCTGTTTCAGAGCAATCAAAACTCACCGGCAGGAAGTCAATGAAGAATGCTGGCTTGGGCCTGTTAACTAAAATGCCACCATGTGTTCACAAGTTTAACATTTCAGTGGGCGAACAAGTAAGATGAGGAGGGAGGAAGAAACACAGAGATGAGTCCCTTCGTATAATAAACTCTGCTTGAGACTCATTTTTATACACACATAAGATCAATCTTAGTTATTCACAAAGAAATGTTATTTTATTCCACTGGGATGTCTCCATATACACACACACACACACACACACACACACACATATGAATATATATTTAATTTTGTTTAAACAATTTAGAAATAAATTAACTGGATCGAATCAATGCAAAAAATACGTACCAAGTTTGGTAATTTCATCATTTTCAGCAAAATGTCTGATCTAATATTCTTATTTTTAGTTATATTTTGAAACTATAAAAAATAATGTAACATATGGACATCCACCGCCTACTTTTAACAAAACAAACATTTAACCATATTTGCCTTTGATCATTTCTTAAGAACCATAACATTATAGATAAAGTTAGAACATCCTCGTTCCTATTTCCCACTTTCCCTTCTTAGGGTCCTATTCCCTATGAATATTTTTATTATATTTTTTTCATTATAACTTCAAATAATGAAGTTTTTGATCATGTTATCATAAATATTTAATGTCATCCTAAAAGCAAATTTAAATTACATTGACCCTACGAGTAATAAAGGAAAAAATACAGGATGACATATAGCAATAAGAGAGATCATTTGATACAAATTTTAATCATGAATGGAATTAATTCCCGCCAGGACCTGAAACCACCATCATGAAAACCACCTGAACAATGTAATGGACAATATTTTCAAACTAGCAGCTTTATCACAATGCAGAGCTATTATTCATCTACTGCTTTTTTATATCTTATGGATGAAATCCAAAGATATGATCTTCAATTGCAGTTTCGTGGAAAATCTAGACTGTAATGATGTTCATACATATTTACTCCTGAAAGTCCTTGGTCAGATGAAGGCATACCAGAGGGCCAGCTTGCAAAATATAAACGTGGAGCTGGCTGAAGTGAGTGTAGGAATCGAGGAAGGGAAGTGTCAAAACGTGCAACATGATCCTGACAGGAAGGAGCAAGAGGGAATTTTTAGTACATCTCGGGATTCAAATGCCGATTTCATTGTATTGTTTTAACTTCCAACTTCTCATTCTGGGGTTTTCACGCCTTTTGATTCTGCTCTGTAGTAAGGCCCGTCTAGTCAAAGCAGCCACACTTCTTAGCAATCACAGAGTCACTCTCGGTTATGGAATATGTTTTCCAGCTTAATGAGCAAGAGCGTACACATAATGCTAATGAAGGATTTTTGCTTCAAGATAGTTTTAAAAATGTATATGAGTAAGAAGAATTGTTTACTTTGATTATTTTAAGATGTAAATGCAGCTGCTTCAAAAGGGAAAAAATAATCATGGGAAAAATGCAAACATGATACGTGAACACGGATCTCAAGTTAAACCCCGTTTCGCCTATATCGTCTATATGGAAGAGGGGCGTGCGGCCACCCGCTGCTTGGAGGGCGCCTTGTTTGCTCTCTAAGGCAGCAAGCATTAATGGATACCTGCTGCCTGTTTTGTTGCAGTCATCTTCAGTCAGTCCCGGAACCAGGCAGGGTACACATGACTACAAAGAATCATTCTCCTTCAACTTCTGGTAAGGATGCTTACCTGATGTCGCTATCGTGATGGAACTGTTTGCCCTGCCCCGACAGCAAAGAAAGAAAACTCTCCCTACCAGGAAAGCATGCCTTCCTGAGTCCCACACACAGCTGCCAGGCTGCTCCTCTGGTCAGTTTCCTCTTTGGAACACAACGCAGGTCAGGAAAAAGGCAGGAAAGGGTAGAGCAGGAAGGGCATATTGGTGACATTTGTGCCTTAGAACCTCACTGTATGCCTCAAGTATGGAGCCACTAAGCCCCATTGGTTCTTCCTTTTCTTCATTGCAGCCAACACCCCTGCCCTAGGTTTTCCTTGCTAGCCCCCCAGTTTACAGCAATAGCCTGGCGATTAGTCCCCCTGCCTGCACTCCCCTGCAAGTGTAATCTTCCTAAAACACCCCTTCCATCATGGTGACCTTCTCATCACCCTGTGCTCAGAAAGCTTTCAGTAGAAGATAAAGGCCACCCCTTAGATGGAATTGGGCCCCTTCACAATCTGTCTAGAGTCTTGTATCCTGCTACTTGGGATGAGAAGAGTTCATTCCAATCAGACTGATCTGTTTACAGCTGCCCAGCTCTCTGGTAGGGTCTGCCCCTGCACGTTTCCCTATCACATTTGCTCTATCACAGTTCTGTTAAATCTGACTCGCCTTTGGAGATAGTTCGGTTTCCACGTTTTCCTCCCAGTCTTGGGAACATTAAAGCTGGGAGCATGGTGGAAGTTGGAGCTAAGTGCCTGGCACACGGAGGCCCTCCATGGTTTCACATCCTCTCCCATTGCTCTCTCATGGTTTTGCTCGGCGCATCACTTCTGCTGACTGCACCACCAATGATGTTTTTGTGTCAGTGCATTTAATCACCTGTCCCTGTCACCTGACACCACAAACGTTTCCCTTGTATGGCGTGGAGAAAAGCCTTTTAGTGCCTGTCCTTGAATCATTTACATGAAACAAGAATATTAAATTCCTTCTAATGGAATAAAGGGAAGAGAGACAAGGGTGGGACCGAAGCCAAAATAGTTGAGGTTGCTCAATAGGCGACGCCAGCTATCTGCTCTAGAAAGCGCGAAGGGATTTTCTGAGTCCTTCCCCAGACCCAGTGCATCAGAATTTCTCACATGAATCATACAGATGCCAAATTAGAAAATCTCTTAGTCTTAGAGGGTGAGAAAGAGTATTTTCTGTATTGCAGCTCACCACATCTGCACATCGGAATCGCCTGCAGAGTTTTTGACAACTCCCCTCGGTTACTGCAGCCTCACATCAGGTCTCCTAAGTGTAAATCTCTGGGTGGGAGCCCAAGGTTGAAATATTCCACAGAAGATTTTTCTTTGCATCCAAGAGTAGAAAGAAACCACTAAGCCAAAAGTTAATGAGGACCAATATTTACTGGGTAACTACAACTTCTCAGAAACTTTATTAAGCAATGCACATGCATATTCCATTTAATCCCCACGATCCTGAATCAGTCTCTCCATTGTCACAAGCTCGGGGAGGTGAAGTAACTAGTTCAATGCCATACAGCTAGCACATGATCAAGCCTCAGTGAAACACAAGTCTATCTGATACGAAACTCCAGGTTCTAGTCACGTTCCCCATCTACCTTTATTGTATTTGATATTATTTAAATACATGGCCATCAGTCTTTTATCCAGAAATTGTGCCATCTGCTCAATATGTGATTCTGTTTTTGAAAGTTCTGACACCACCCCAAGGAAGGGTCTCTCAGCTCAGGTTTTCTTCATTCAGATACCCGTTGACTATTTGTTGCCCCAGGCTTTTTCTCAGTATTCCCAAGACCTTCCATCTAATAGACCAACTCCTATAGTTTACCTCCTTATAAAGAGGTATATATCAATGGTAACTAAGCTTTTCCATAAACAAGATAACCCTGGTCCCCCTTGAAAAACCTGACTGTAGTCCTTGGTAATTTGTCTGGAGAAGGGCCTTATTCCTTCCTCCTGGATTTCCAAACTAGAAAGACTGCCCTTCTCGGGGCGCCTGGGTGGCGCAGTCGGTTAAGCGTCCGACTTCAGCCAGGTCACGATCTCGCGGTCCGTGAGTTCGAGCCCCGCGTCAGGCTCTGGGCTGATGGCTCGGAGCCTGGAGCCTGTTTCCGATTCTGTGTCTCCCTCTCTCTCTGCCCCTCCCCCGTTCATGCTCTGTCTCTCTCTGTCCCAAAAATAAATAAAAAAAAAAAAAAAAAAAAAAAAAAAAAAAGAAAGACTGCCCTTCTCAAATTTGAAAATAAAAACAAACAAAACAGACAACAGCAACGAAACAAAAATTATCAGCCCAAGCTCACGTGTATCGCCTGAGTGACAATATAGTAGACTTACAACACTACCTTGCAGTCAGTGCTTTTCCACGCCCTGTATAGAGGGTTTTTGTTTCCAGCGCATTTTCATATCTCTTATTTCATTTTTTCCCTCACAACCCAGTCCTTCCTGAATTGTAGTTTCTTTACAGATAAGATAATTATAATCGAGGAGTGACATGAGAGTTAATGAGTAAATGGGCTTAAAGTCTCACAAGAGTCTTGAATGAAAAGTACACACTGTTTTCACTATCATTGATATAATGCAACTCATCCATTACAGTTCTGACTGGAGAGCATGGACAGTGGCTCTGACCTCATTTTCTGGCCAGGCCAGGAAGGGTCTGCATAATAGCCCCAGAGCCAGACAGGCACAAGGGAAAGAAACCAGTCAAGGTTCAGAACAACCCAGAAAGCCGTCCTCACTGCAGTACAATTGGGTACTTTAAAACTGATTAGGGATGTTGTATGGACACAATTTGGAATGGACGAGTCAAGGACCCGGGGAGAGGAACAAGTGACGGGCATGTTTAATAGATGAACCCAAATCTAGTGATATTAGAGGGCAGTCCCCAAGCAGACCCATGAATAAGGGATTTGCTACCTGGCAGGTTTTGGAGCCTCACGCCCTGGCCAACAGTGAGGCATTTCGAAACATAAGGGAAGGGTTTATTTAACTCATTGCAGAACACCCTGGAAGAGCCATTTCGAGAGAGACAAGGAACTAAATTAATGTTGGGGGCTTGAGCCCCCCCCCAAATATTCATGAGATAATTATAAATGCATGTGAGTCACCATAGACACCACTTTTTACTTCCTATAGTTTCGGTTCTTCACTCCTTCCAGAGGCCTTTTAAAATTATTGGATGTTTCTCTTCTTTCTTACCATTTGGAGAGCTAGGGTTTTCAGTCAATGTTAATTTTCTTTGAAGGATTTCAGAGGGTGGTATTTCCACATAGAGACCCTTAAAATTATTATTTTCAAGTAGGGCTGATGCTTTTTCTTTGCAACCTAGAAGAAAAGAGATCTATGTAATCGCAGTGTCAAAATGTCACAAGACTGAGATAGGTTGGAAAAAAGAAAAAAAGGAAAGAAAATACAAAAAAAAAAAAAAAAAAAAAACCTTAAAGGCATCCATACAGTCCTCAGCCTTATAAATCCTTGGCTCACATAAAATACTTGTGACACGCTGTAATTAACTAGTTACTCCTCTCAGAATGAATAATAATGCAATTATTTGCCAAAAGCAGTGAAGAAAGGAGAGTTTCTGTTTTTAAAAATATCTGCCTTACATTTCCGTAGAAAGAAAAACCCTGGATTAATTTACATAAGCTGCCACCGCACAGAGTGGCCTGCAATCTCACCATTACTCTGTATGATAACTCTGTCACCCGTTTATTAGAGCCTTATATTTTTCAATGGTTTGAAACAGCAATAAACTGACAAGTCACCACCATGGTTAAATTATCCTGGTTCTGAAAAATTTGCACCCAAATGCCGTAAAATATAAGTAGTAACCTGCCTGGTGAAACGCGTCCTTTTCTCAACTGCACTTTGATGCCTTTAAGGCCCCTAAGGGCTAGTGCTCTGTCTCCTTTGTCTGTGGGGCACGAATTAAAGGAAGGAGGTAGGTAATCTTTTTCAAAGGCCAGATAGCCCAGAGTTGGGTGAGAGTTTATATGAACCTATCACTTGTTCTTTCTCCTACATGTTAATGTCTCCATAATGACTGTTCTCTTTTTTTTTTTTAATTTTTTTTAACCTTTATTTATTTTTGAGACAGAGAGAGACAGAGCACGAACGGGGGAGGGTCAGAGAGGGGGAGACACAGAATCTGAAACAGGCTCCAGGCTCCGAGCAGTCAGCACAGAGCCCGACGCGGGGCTCAAACCCACAGACCGTGAGATCACGACCTGAGCTGAAGTCGGACGCTTAACCGACTGAGCCACCCAGGCGCCCCATGACTGTTCTCTTTAACTTCATCCAAGTCCATCCTGCCATTCTCTCAGTAAGTCATTCAACAGTCGTTACCGATGACCTTGCTATGATGCCCTCCACCAGGTTCCAGAAATCTGAAGGTAAAAAATACACATTGCCCTTAAGAAAGTTGTAGAAAGTGAAGGTATAAACTAATAAATTGGGACATCAACAATGCAGTAAATGCCACCAGAGTTCACTCTCCATACACATACACAAATTCATTTATTCATAACAACACACAAAATCTTTCTACCCTGTGAATCTGAACTTCCAAAAACTCCAAGCTCTTAAAAATTTTGATGCAGTGCCTTGGAGAAGATGTGGTTCTAAAATGTACAATTTCAGTAGTGTCATTTAGAGTGGATGTTTGTGTAGATGTGTGTGTGTCTGTCTACGTGTGTATTTTTATAAAAAGTAGAAACACCTTTAGGTAGAATTTTGCCAAGGGTACAATGGTCTAAACAATTGACGCCTTCTGTAGCCAGACTGATTCGGTGCATATCAACTTGTTACTTGTTGTTATAACCAGATAATAGTTCAGAGTATCTTCAAATGAATGTTTACTGATACATCCTTACGATACTAAAAAGTCTGGATCACTTGTTTGGGAAGTCAGATACTAAAAGTCACTGTGATTTAAATTCATAAAATCATGATAAATATTCTAAGAGCAGACCTAATCTTATTTTGTTCACATCCTGTACATCCAAGGTATTCTGTTAAAGAGTAAATAGTAGGAATTTGGATCTGCTTTGTTTTTCATTGTACTGAACAATACGTAGAACAGTACAGGTTCTGATATCAAACTGTCGATACTGGAAACTAGGGTCTTCCCTGTACAAGCCATGTGACGTCTCCAAGCTTCAATTGTCTCATCTGTAAGATGGAGATAATAGTAACTACCTCATAGAGACAGACAGTTGAAAGAGGTAGCTGCATATAAAGCACATAGCACTGGGGCGCCTGGGGGGGGCTCAGTCGTTTGAGCATCTAACTCTTGATTTTGGCTCAGGGCATGATCCCAGGGTCATGGGCTCATGCTGAGCATGGATAACCTGCTTAAGAATCTCTCTCTCTCTCTCTCTCTCTCTCTCTCTCTCTGTCTCTCTCTCTCTCTCCCTCCCTCTGCTTCTCTCCCCACTCATGCTTGCTCTCTCTCACAAATAAAAATAAATAAATAAAATAAAAATAAAGCATATAGCACTGGGACAGGCCCTATCATTTTTTTTAATGTTTATTTATTTTTTGAGATAGAGAGAGACAGACAGAGCATGAGCAGGGGAGGGGCAGAGAGAGAGAGACACAGAATCTGAAGCAGGCTCCAGGCTCTGAGCTGTCAGCACAGAGCCCGATGCAGGGCTCAAACTCACTGACCACAAGATCATGACCTGAGCGGAAGTCGGACCCTTAACAGTCTGAGCCACTCAGATGCCCCATGGGACAGGGACTATCATTAAGTAAGATAGTATTATTTTTGTCATTATTTGATCTCAGAACATTTAATATCTGTCAAGAAATTATTTTGCTACCCTATGTCTGTGTTTATGGCAATATAGTAATGACAATTTGTATTAATTCTATAAGAATATAGAGTCATGTCACTGTATTCATTTCATTTATTTATCTATTAACTTGCAGTTATTGAATGATGAGTGTATTGGGTGGGGTAGGGAACACAAGGGTAATTTAACTACTACCAATAGAGTTTCAGACTATCGTCCTGGAATCCTGCATTGTTTTCTAACTAAGTTTAATAAACTCAGACACAAAAAATAACTTGAAGATACCTGCAAAGCCCTTGTTATATAATTTGCTCTTTAGATAGATGACAAAACATGATTTCTCTCTGTTATGCTGCCAGTAACAGATAATTATTTTGGTGTCTTTCAAGGAGATAATCCCCAGAATCTAACACAACAACAGTAAACTGGTTTGAAGGTAAATGGAACCAACTTTTAAAAAATAAACGTCAGTATCCTCCCCTCTTTATTTACCACAAACGGTTAAGGAGACCAAGGGTGATCTACAAAATTACTTTCCCAAATCCACTGTGAAAAGGACCAAAAGTTCTTTGAACATGTAGGCAGCTCCCAATCTCAGATTTTTCAGATGCCAAGAATCAGCCCAGGTCCCCATGTTGTGATCTCAGCAGCAACATCACAGCCGAGGAAGGAACTCCACTCCTCAGTGACTTAAGCATTTGGAGATGGTTACCATCTGTCCTAGCTATTTGTTCCTAAACAGGTGAAAGTAAAAATAACCAAGTGTTCCTAAAGCAATTCTCTTACAAAGAAAGAAAGAAAGAAAGAAAGAAAGAAAGAAAGAAGAAAAAGAAAAAAAAAGTTAAGTGCATTAGCACAATTTCTGCCGGCACTTTTAACAGAGATCTAGGTAGTTCTGATACAGATGGTCTAAGGACTACACTCTGAGCAGCCCTGGTGTGTAGACAAACCCTCTCTCACTTAATCAACACATGGATCAAGCAGTGATTCCCAGGAAGTAGATCCAGTGCCAGGCGGACTGCCTAAGAAGGCAGAATCGTAGTCTCTACCCCCAGAGTTACTGGGGCCCAGAAACCTGCTGATAATTCGTATATTTACAAGTTTTCTGGGAAAGTCTAACATACAGCCAATGGTGAGAGGAAAGGGGCTATATTTTACTTCAACACATCCGTGGGTGGTCCTTGTTCCACAATTTACTAGCTCTCTGACCTTATAATTGCTCCATCATTGATCTATAACATAGCTGTTGCAAAGATTAAATAAAGCAATGCATGTTAAGAACCCAGCATGTAGTAAGCTGATTATTATTGTTATCATTATATGCCCAGCTCTAAGTAAGATATATAGAAGTAAAATGTGTGCTTCACCACTTCAAGAAGCATGTAACCTATTTAGAAAAATGATGTAAATATTAATAGGAATTTAAAATACGAGTTTAGGGGCGCCTGGGTGGCCCAGTCGGTTAAGCGGCCAACTTCAGCTCAGGTCACGATCTCAAGGTCCGTGAGTTCGAGCCCCACGTCAGGCTCTGGGCTGATGGCTCAGAGCCTGGAGCCCGCTTCCAATTCTGTGTCTCCCTCTCTCTCTGCCCCTCCCCCGTTCATGCTCTGTCTCTCTCTGTCTCAAAAATAAATAAAACGTTAAAAAAAAATTAAAAAAATAAAATAAAATACGAGTTTATATTCTAAAGCAATGACATATTTACACACATGTAAAACATAGTCTGAGTAACAAAGTAGATTGTAAAATACGGAGAATTATAATATAAGAACATAGGAAAAGTCATATGAAGTTTGCTCAAATAAATAAATAAATAAATAAATAAATAAAACGTCCAATACTGGGGTGCCTGGGTGGCTCAGCTGGTTGAGCGTCCAACTCTTGATTTCGGCTCAGGTCATGATCTCATGATTCTTGGGATCAAGCTGCTATTGGGACACTGCATTGATAGCATGGAGCCTGCTTGGGACTGTCTCTCTCCCTCCCTCTCTGTCCTTCCCGTGCTCACACACACGTGCTTTCTCTCTGTCTCTCAAAAGTAAATAAATAAACTTTAAAAAAAATAACAAAATGTGTAATTCTGCTAATTCAGGCAATCTAATTCTCACTAATTCACCATTTTAAGGCATATTGTAGAAAAATATTAAAATCATGAGTGCTAATCAACTTCTACTTATTACTTACAAGAATTAGAAAAAGTATATATCTGGGAAAGGAGTCCATGGAGTAGGCATCAAGGAGCCCACAAAAACTCTGAAATTTCATGCAAAACATTGTTTTATGTGAGTATGAATATTTCTGAGGAGAGAGCAGTACCTTTCATTTGATTCTCAAAGGGTTTTCTGCTCCCTGCCGAAACGTTAAGGACCATCAAAGAGTCCTGTTTTAGTTCTCATCATGTGCATCCTTATGTATGCTGAAAAAATATAACTCCTGACTGCATTCCAAATAATCTCCTTGCTTACTTTCGTGTACATGTCCTTTGAATCATTTTCTTCACGCTCACACCATTCAAATATCCTGAGAATAGAAGTCACATGGTAAGATCTCATTTGAGGAAATTGTAAAGCAGACTTTCATGGCTACCTCAACCTATTCAAATCCTACAGGCATCAGCATGGAAGTTTATGTACCTGTTTTAAAAGTTCCAGCGGCCAAGATTTACTGATGATTATATTCCCTTTTTATTATTATTTTTTATCCATTTCTCAATCTTTTGAATTATTTTCAATTAGGTCTGTGCTTCTTTTCGTCTCAGACAGAAAAGTGAAGGAACTTCCCTGGAAGGATACAATTCACTTTTGCCAACTTGTATGTTGCCAACCCAGCACTTAGCACTATTGATGTTACAGGTTTTTGATTAAGGTAAATTGGTGTATAACATTGTATAAGGTTCTGGTGTGCAACATTATAATTCGATATTTGTATGCACTTCAAAGCGATTACCATCCTAAACCTAGTTACTTACTATCCATCAGCATACAATTAAGCCCCTTCACCCATTTTTATTTCTCTTCTCCTACAGGTGTGTGTGCAACATCGACTGTTCTCAAACCAACTTCAATCCCCTCTGTGCTTCTGATGGGAAATCTTATGATAATGCATGTCAAATCAAAGAAGCATCATGTCAGAAACAGGAGAAAATTGAAGTCATGTCGTTGGGTCGATGTCAAGGTAATGTTCGTACCAAAATTCATTTCAAAGCATGTTTTTAGTCTTCGTGTAGAAGTGAAGAGTGAAGATAACTCCTTATTAGGCAAGCTATTTCATTTCCGAAAAACAGTTCTGATTTATAATGGATAGCAGAGTCTACTGTAGCATTTTGGTGATTATAGGAGTCTCAGGGTCTGTCAGCAACAGTCCGTATCTTTTTTCTATATAATGGGACTGTGTCTTCATAATGCCGTAAACACAGAAGCCTGTATTTAGCAGACAGTCTCGTTGCAGAGGGAAAAAAGGGCCAAAGTCATTTTTAGCAAAGAAGCTGAGGATTTATTAGCAAGCCTTGAACTTAAAAACAAATGGCACCATTTTTATGTGTTGATTTCAATAGAAGTGTTTCAAGTACATTTTTTTAAAGCACAATGTACTAGAAAGTTCTGTTTTGTTTCTTATTCAGAAACAAACGTTTCCTGGCTTTTTGACTTGTTATTCTTTCATCCACCTTATCTCAGTTGTAATTGTGAACCTACTCTGCCCCAAACTTCAGAAAGCTGATATCATTCTACTATTCGCTCTCAAGCAAATTGACATAAATCTGTCTTTGTGTACAGGTTGCTTAGAACTATAGTGGTAAAATTTCCTTAATTGTCATGAAGGTACTATCAGAGGAGTAATGTAAATTTGACATTAGATGTTTAGGACGCATTTGATCAATCTTTTAATTGTTATTTTTTTTTTTTTTTTAACGCAGATAACACAACTACAACTACTAAATCTGAAGATGGGCATTATGCAAGAACAGATTATGCAGGTACTTATAATGTTTTCTACTACAGAATATGAGCGTTTCTTTAAGAGAGTTCTGAAAGAATAATTTTTACCGTTGAACCTTAGTTGAATCTTCCAAGACTTCTGACATGTGCTGATCTTCTCTCGCTTAGTTCAAACCTTCAATAGGCAATAGTGAATTTTTGTTGAAGCAAATAAAATACTTTTTTTTTGCCAGAGTTAAAGCAATTGTCAAAATGTCAGCAAGATATAACTAACTTGTTTTGACAGTGCAAACGGTACAAATGACAAAACATTTATCAAATTAATGGGCGTCAGTGGAAATTAATGCAGTTTTTGGCAGCATATCGTGATGAATGCAAACGTTCTTGCTTGAATTTTCATTAAAGTCAACAAGAAAAAGCTTTGCTAGTCTCTAAAAACACTAGAAAGGACAGCTATAGATAATAATACAGCTGATCTCTCTTTCATGCAAAGTTAAAAAGGTAGGTGTAAACTATTTTCAAAATAATAAAGTTCTTTAAAACTACAATGTAGCTTCTGACGTCTGCAGAATTATCAAGCATTTATATAAAAACATACATTTTATTAGCAATTATAGAATGCTATTTTGAGAACTATTTCTATCTAATGTAATGTTTCTAGAGTGAGAGATAGTTGACGGTCACGCAAATAGCAGATCATAAAATTTTATAAAATTTTGGATTGAAATATAAAAATAAATTATTGATGATAACGATATGTAGAGGTTTTTTTTTTATTTTTTAAAGAGTTTTTCATTTAACTATCAAACAGTAGTGACTCAATTTAGTCAATCGAAAGTGCTTCTATCTGTATTATCATTCATTTTTTTCAGTTATTGCATTTTCTTTAACAGTATTTATGAAGTTGTATTCATATACAAAATGAATCTCAATGAAACTGAAGAAAGGTAATCAGATATTGTACTATGGATACCTCATACCGGATTTGGATTTGGAAGTAACAAAATAATTTTTTTTTAATTTTTCATTTTTATTTTAATGATTTTCAACATGTAAAACCTTTTATGTGCTAGAAGCCCAGAATCATCATGAACAATAATACATGGAAAAACATTAGTTCTGCTATTGTATAGGTGTTCCCAAATGTCCAGCTAAGATATTAGCAGGTATTCCTTAAAAAAAAGTTGTCTGTGGTCAATAAGTTTGGGAAGAGCCTAGGTAAACAAATGACTTTCTTACCCAGAGCACCTCAGAGCTCTTTATGTGCACTGTAAAATTTTTAAGAGATATGAATCTTTTACTAATTAGTTAATTTATTTAATTTTTGTTCCAATACATACACAATGCACACAAATGTAGGCTGGATAGTATAATGAACCGATATGTATTCATCACTCAAATGTAGTAACCTGGTCCCATCCCAAACTCCATCCCGTTTCAGCATTTTCAAAATATGTGGAAAGAAACCCCAGAAATTACATCATTTTATTCATAAATACTTTAGCCTGCAACCCTAAAAGATCAACACTTTTTAAATAAAATCTCATTATTATCACACCTAAAATGATTATGAATAATCCCTTATAATATATAGCTTTTATCAAACTTATTTCATAAATAACACATGTTTTGGGGGCGCTTTTACAGCACTCATGTTCCCAAGAATGCACTTTGAAATATGCTGATCCATCGGAAAATATTAAAAGTAATAGAAGATTATGAAAAATCGAGGTCTGAAGCTAATAATATACATTTTAAATATTAAATGAAATCAAATTTAAATTCTATATTTTATTCTAAACAATAGCTATATCTTGAAGGTATTATAAGCTGCTACCTGGCATATTTAATTTTACTGTAGCCTAAAGTATTTGAAGATTTCATAAAGATTTCACTTTCACATAAAGAGTAACTAACTGTGCTTAAAATACCTTTATACCTGTTTTGCAAACTAATTCGCTTGGGAAAAAAAATCTTCAAAAAGTTAGTATTATGAAAATGTTCTCTATTGAACCATCCATCATTGAACTCATAGGAAAATCAAGCCTCTCCCTGAAACAAAGAACTTTTCAAGTTGATTAGCATCAATATGCATATATATGTGAGTTTCCGAAATTGTACATTAAATATCATAATGGAGTTTACCACTCTCTCATTGTCATTCATATTACATATTTACAGTTTGCCCATTTTCAAAGAGTTTGGGAGTTGAAATATTGTTCCAAAAAAATTCATATTTGAATTTGGCTTCAAACAAATAATTTCTGACCTTCAATGTCAATGCTTTCAGTTGGCATTATTTCCTATCTTATCACTTTATTGAACATGAGAAGGAAAGAGAATGTGTTTTTAAATCCAGGCAAATGGAAACTATTCAGACCCTCCACGTTGTCCAAGGTCTTCTAGTTTGACGTGAGATTTATTTAATAATTTCCGACGAAAAATTTTTAAGATAAAAGTAATGTTTAAAAATACATGTTTGTTGAAATCCACATTTAAGACAGGAACAAAGATAATGTCAATTGAAGCTTGCAGTTTCTAATTAACCATTGATTGCATACTTTAAAACTCCCATGGAATTTAATTTAGATGTCTTTATTTTCATTGGCAATCTTATTAAAATACGATGTATACCCCTCGTTAGACATTATTTAAATAATAGCCATGTCCCTCAACATTTCCAGGTTCCCAACAGTATTTGCATTTTTATAAATTTGGGGATAAAACATTGGGAAAATAAAAGGAACCAAACAGAGACTCAGTATGTCATTGTCCTCTTAATTTCTGTTTCATATTTTCAAAACTCCCCAAGGAGGGAAGATGGGCACTGTGTGACTCACATTCCTAGAAGTTTGCTGTGTGTTCACAAGCTCATTCAATGTCATGGTCACTTCCCCTGTTAGACAAACATCCATGGATGCTCCCACTGAAGGGAAATACCAGTCTTAACACACTCTCATTTTCTTCTTACATGTCCTCAATACTATATGTGAAAAACCTTTAGCAACACACCGTAGTTTCCCCTTTGAGCCTACCTTAAATACAAGAACACACATTTCTGATTAAAAAAATGAAAATATAATTTAAAGAGAGCCTAAACCTAAAAATAAATATCTTGTGTCTCATATTTAATATCATTTAAAAGAAAGAGACTGCAGTAAGGACCCGCAAGAGCCGATTTGCAAACAAATAAATGCAAACTAAGAGAGCCATGCCTCCAACAACACTAAGCAGAGGTAGACTACAGTGTGACTGGACTTGTGCAGAGCTGTGAATTCTGAGACCTCACAGGCGTATACCTGAAATAGAGATGAGGAAAACAAAGAATTTGCCAGATCATCCCAGCCACCACTGCTTTCTGGTTGTACCTGACTTGGGTCTCTCTTCTGCCCTCTCTCTTTTAATGAGACTCAAGACGTTAGTGAGTCCTGAATCAAGAGCTTTGGCTCTGTGTTTCAAGGCAGAGTGACAAGACCCCTGTCTGATAAACTAAATGGGCCACTTAGTGTTATTCTTCTTCATCAGTCTAAGACTCGGGCTTCGATTTAGGTCTTTCTATTTACTTGCAGAAAGTCTCCGAGAACAAAAAGCTCCACAGAGCTGGAGCTTTTGAGGGTTTCCATTGTTTGAAAATGTTAATATTAAACTTTCTTTCTGGAAGTTTTTGTAAATAGCATATTTTATAAATAGCAAATGTTTTACACCTCTTGAAATCTGCAACATTTTCTTTTTAAAAAAATTTCCCTCGTGTCTTGACAAAAAAAAGGAAGCCCAACTATTGTGTTTTTCTTCATCTGGCATATATATTTTCTGATTATATTGCTTTTCTATCTGAAAGTCTGATCATGCCTCAGAAGAACTAGCTACATGATCTTCCAGGGAAAATTTACTTGGTTTTATGTTTGTAAAATATACACATATACATAAAGATGTGCAAAAAGCAAAGCAAACCATGAATTTAAACTGTTTTGTCTTTTACCATCTAGAAAATAAAATGAATTATATAATTCATATATATAATTATATAATTCATAAAATGAAAATAAAATGGACATTTTGTACCAGTTTCCAAAATAATCTGTGGTGGCTTACAATTAAAGCATATTCAATGAGATCGTTAAAAGAGAAAGTGAAAACACAAAGCATAACTGTAGAGGAAAATAAATATATCAGCAACATGGACTATTACAGTTACTGCATTTAGCCCTAAGCTTCCTTGCAGCCAGTGTATAAAGAGGAAATGTGATGAATTCGTTCATTCAGCAAATATTTAGAGGCCCTGCTCTCTGCACTCCACGGGGCTTTACAAGGGTGAACACATCATTCTAAGTCTCTGCTAAAATGCAGCCTAGGCTTTCAGTGTCTGATAATAAATAAATAAATAATCAGGTCAGGAACCAAACAACTAATTTCTCTAATGCTAAGTTCTAAAAGAATATTTGGCATAGATCTTATAAGCCATCACTGGAAAACATAGAATGGATGATATCTTTAACAATGATTTTTATGAAATTTGCCTGTAGGCTTTTCATATGGCTGGGGAGATTTTTTTTTGGTAATAATTTCCTATAAATTCTAGACCACAGAATTAGAATACGTGTAACTCAATGATAGTCTCTCTGGGGCAGATTAAAAAATCAGTTATGTTTATGTATATTTCCAAATTGGAAAAAAAATAAATCCCAGAATACTAAGGGAAATGGCTGTTGAGAGAATGTGTTCGGCTTATCTTCCTTGTGTGTCTACAGATTTGACGGGAACTGGATTAACAGAAGAGTCAGAAGGCCCAAGTAAAGATAAAGAATATGGTAAATTATAATGTGTATATGGGGAAAAGAAATTTCCCCTGCTTGTATTAGCAGTTAATGAAAAAAGTTAATCCTGAGTCATCTCCAGTCTTGGGAGGAAGCCAGGGTCTTCCCAGCTCTGAGTTTAGGTACAGGTATGCATGGAGTCTATTTGTCTTCTTATCGTGCATTACACTGTGGCCTTTCACCGTTTCTTGTAACATTTAGAGAAGATTAATTCTTTTTAGGTAAGTTTCTCTTTAGAAACCTCTCCCTTATCTTTAAGCAATGCTTTAGATATGAAGTTTGGGTCTAATTTAGATACTAAGCTCAGGTCTAAAAGATGAAAGGAAGAAGCCAGAAGTATACATTTAACCAAATTCCATACATCCTACTATTATTCCATTGACTCATTTGTTCACCCTGAGAGGAAACTGACATCTTGAAAGGGTATCTAGTCTAAGTGAATTGTCATAACTTGTTCTCTGTAGAAGCCTTGGCAATTTACAAAGGCTTTTCACGTATATTGTCTCCTTCAGTCTCGATGACAGAAATGTGAGGGAGATATTATATGCATTTGACAGGTGAGAAATGGAGGTTCAAGGAGATTAACTAAAAAGGGTATGCGATAGAGCTAAGGTTCAAACCATCATCGCTAATTCCAGAATCCAGCAAAGTGTGAATGGTATGGGACCAGAGGAGACGTGTCACTACTTAACATTCTTAGACTTTGGGACCCTCCTCTGCACCTTAGAGGTTAACTCCTTGAGAGTTCCAGACTCAAAAATGTTTCACCATGATACCTACATTGTTGTGAAATGCTACAAAGAGTTCCTCCTCTCTTCGAATCTGTCTCTGTCTCATAAACATCCTACAAGCTCTGTCTTCTTTGATTTTTAAATTTTACTCTTCTGTTTTCTATTTCCTCACATAGACAAGAGAAACCAAAGAGAACAGTTTTTGCTACCAAGTAATCCTACATTAATAGAAAAAGTGTGTGTGATACTTTCTAGGTTTACAGAGATCCATTCCCATTACCTTATTCGCTCTCATGTCAATTCAATAAAACACAGTTACAAATACTAGGGGGAATAAAATTGTGGCTCAGAAAACCTAAGTGGTTGACCCAGAACTGGACACAGTATTTTGACACATTGACCAGCCACCCATGCGAATACAGCACTTGCTTGATTAATCTACTATTTGCCTCGATTCCTCTTCCACTATATGTATATCGACATGAATATCAAGTGGTTACATATCATATTTATAACATGAATTAATTCAGTCATGTGGAAAAAAATCTGCATTTAAAATGGAAGCTTTTTCCGTTTGCTCATGAACACAAAGAGCACTTCACCGGAAAGCATGTTATGTCTAGGCCAATAATTTGATCTGTAGGAAATAAATAAATAGCAGCAAATGCAGGCAGCAGCGTGTAGCACAAATATTGGTATCAACAGTGAAATAAATAAAAACGTTTGCCCAGGCTATTACAGTGCCACCAGACTAGCCTAGAATATTTAAGCTCAGGAAATGAATTAAGATGTCAAGATTTTCTCAAGATTTCTGAGGGAAAGTATCTCAATTCAAGTATTTTCCCCTCTGGGATTTACATTAGACTGCTGCAAAATTCATAAAGCTTTCTATGAACTCTAGCTCACAATTTTTCCTGCTCTCTTGAACTTCTGTGCTTTCATTGTTTTCTCCATAAAATCATGTAGCCAGTCATCTGTAATATTATGTTATGTTCATGGTTATAGATAAACACAGAAATGGTATTTGCAATACAGATGAACGTTTCCTACTGAAGAGTTGCCTTGGGCCCTGGTAGACTCTGGAAAACTTTGTGTTTATGCCCCAGTTCATAAATGCATCCTGCATCATTTATGTGCTCTTTTTCCGATTTGAAATGCTCCTTTCTGAAACAAATTGTTCACTTTGAGGTGTTACTCATGTACCTTTCTCTTCCATAAAGGTGTGGCAGGCAGATTAGTGGTTAAGGCCACTAAAAATCAGGGCCGAGTTTAAACACTGGCCATGCTTTTGATTATTTAACCTGGAGCCAATTAATTGACCTTTCTGAGCCTCAGTTTCCTCATCTGTTCGATGGAGATAATAAGCCTCCTTCCTTAGGGGTAAAGTTTGAATATAAGGAGCACCTGAGTGGCTCAGTCAGTTAAGCATCCCACTGGGACTCTTGATGTCGGCTCAGTGTGTGAGTTCAAGCCCCACAGTGGGCTTTGTGCAAACAGTGTGGGGCCTGCTTGGGATTCTCTCTCTCCCTCTCTTTGCCTCTCCCCTACTTGCTCTCTCTCTCAAAAAATAAACTAAAAGAAAATTAAAGTTTGAAATTAAAAAGACATTATCTAACATATTAGCAAGAAACTAGCCAAGCCAGCTATTTGTTATTATTTTCCTTCTTGTCTGACAATTGAAAATTTATTAATGGACAGTATAACACACTGTATGGGCTGTGGTCCAGCCATATGATATATATTCAGAGTTTTTGTACAAATACTTTCATTTCTGGACTCCTACAATTACAAGGGGTTTCTTTTTTTCCTACTCAAGTCGTACAATAATTTGTCGCAAGAGATTTTGGCAGACTTTTTAATTCATCTGTAAAGAAGTATTTATTGAGCACCTACCATTTATAAGTCTCCAGCACGTTGATATGTCTAAATTTTCACATGGCTAACTTTTCAGTTTGCCTCCAGGCACAATTCTATGTACAATATAGTTTGATCGCTTTAAAATAATATGATCACCCGATTATTAAAACATGAGGTTCAAGGGGCGCCTGGGTGGCGCAGTCGGTTAAGCGTCCGACTTCAGCCAGGTCACGATCTCGCGGTCCGTGAGTTCGAGCCCCGCGTCAGGCTCTGGGCTGATGGCTCGGAGCCTGGAGCCTATTTCCGATTCTGTGTCTCCCTCTCTCTCTGCCCCTCCCCCGTTCATGCTCTGTCTCTCTCTGTCCCAAAAATAAATAAAAAACGTTGAAAAAAAATTAAAACAAAACAAAACAAAACAAAACAAAACATGAGATTCAAATAAAAATTTAGTAAAAGGACGTAAGGCTTGACAGAATTGCAAGATCGTGATATCGCTTACATTTCTTTTCTTCCTGACCTTTAAAGTTAGTCGTTTGTATCCCAGGGTGTTTGTATGAAAGAACTGCACATTCATTCTTTAAAAGAAGCCTGTGTAATGGGTGACCATAGTGATGGGAAAGTATCAAGCAGAAATAACAGGAATGTCATATATAAGAAGTTATGCCCATTATGCGAAACATTCTTTCTACTGAGAAAAGTTAGTGTTTGTACATCATCAACCAGCAGACACACAGATACACACACACCTTAAAGAGTCAGAGCATCAAGGTCAGAACAAATGCGTGCAACAAAAGCTAAGCATCAAGGAAAAGAGTTGCATTTCCTTGCTGATTAGCCTTTGTTGCTTTGTTTAACACAGGAGGCAAAGAGGAAAGGCTGGTTGAACGTGAACATCTAGATACCACGAGTGAAAGTGACACAGTTCTCCACCTTAATTTACCCTTTTACCTCAAGCCTGTTATTTCCATTCCTGGGAAAAGTGGCATAAATATGGGTAGAACGTGAGAAACCGAAAGAAGACGAGGATATGTCCAAATGCTCTGCATAATTTCAAGACACGCTGTTTTCCATAAAACTAATAAATAGAATTCAAGCAGTTTCAAAAAAAAAAACCCCAAAATATCCAGACCACTTTGATTGCTGCTTTTGTTAATGAGTCTGATATGCTTCACATATATGAACCCACATTATCAAGCACATTGAAAATTCAGTTCTCACATCTTGATGATTTGAGATTGTGTACACATATAATCAACTAAAAATGTTTTTAAATGTCTTTGAAACTAAAATCCCTCGGAAATATTGTGTTTCTAAACACTGTTCCTTGTTTCATGGGTCATAGCTTGTTCCCTTTAAGCTGTTCATTTGGAAATTGCTCAGACTTTTGGTTTGAACTCAAATGTAATTAAGAGAAATCTAACTGGTGAGCCAAACTCCAGGCATAACAATGTATGAAAATCAGTGATAAGGCTTGAGGGAAGTGGGGTGGTCCAATAACATGAAAATACTAATGAGGACCAGGGAGGTTAGCACCCACACCCACCTCTGAGTCGTGAAACACAGGAAAAGAGGGTAGAGAAAATGGCCATCTTGTGAGAAGACTAAAAGCGTGTGGTATTCTAGGAGAAACCTAGTACTTCAGGATGCAAGAAGGGAGATGAGAATTTCAGTGAAACTTCTGAAGATGTGGGGTGAGGAATTTGCTGATTATGGAGCACAGTTTCTGGTGAGCTTTGGGAAGTGGATGGAAACTGGGGACAAAAAGATAGGCTTAGTCAAAGATGGAGAACCAAAACCAGCAGCACATTGTGGACGTGGTGATTCAGTGGAGGTGGGCAACTGGGACAGGACAGGGCAGGAATCGGATATTGACTAAATTCGGTATAAAAGCTCTTGGACCTGTAGACTTAGAAATCTAAATTTTCAGCACACCAGGAGTAAGCTGTTGTTCAGCAGTGAACTCAAATTAATCAGATTCAATGTCTGTGTGTTGATTTGCAATGAGAAAGCATTACCTGCAGGACTCGGGTCCCCTGACCAATGCGTTCTCTTCTTAGACTTGAATTCTCTGAGAAGCCCAGCAGGATGAGGTCACTTAGTGAGCTTGAATAGAGGATATATTCTTCAGATATTTAAGGTAACAAGCTAAGATACAAATGTCTACACTCTAAAGATACCTACCACTACCCTCAGATCGAGATAGGGAAGTGCCTTTGGCCAGGACATGCTCTCCCATGGTCAGAGCTTACCTGACACTATTGACCTGTGTTATTCTCCTTTGTCTGAGTTGCCATTTCTGCCTAATTCTTGTCCAGTCTACCTCTTTTCCTAGATATAATACATTTAGTCAGGGTGACGTTGAGGCCTGTTCTCCCTGAAGCATTTCATGACTTTAAGGCATTCTGGTGCTCTGGTAAAGTACAGAGCAATCTTGTTATCCTTACTTTTGAATCCCTCTGGGATCTCACTCAATAACCCTAGAAATGACAATATTAGTACAGAATGTCAGCATTAACCATATTGGATTGGTAGGTCCTCCTTCACTGTGAATCCTGTAAGAGTTTTTACACAACATTAATTTCCATGGCCATTCTTTAACACGTAATCCAAAGACATCCGACCAATAACAAAGAAGAATGAATAAATCTTAGAAAGCAAGTTTAATTTTTTTGGTATTTACTAAGACTTTTATTCTTAGCATTTATGCTAACAAATAACCTTTATGGTGATAATGTTAATGTTTTGTTTCATAAAACAATGAATTTATTAATTATCCCACACAGAATGAGATGGAGAGTTCTCCAAAGAGTTGTGAATGCATTACCAATGTTTGATAGTGTTATATAATAATGCCTAAAAAATATATACCAGGCCATTAAAAAACCCACTGTTTTTCCACTTTCTCTTACATTTTCTGAGATTCAAAGCTGTATGTGCTATCCAGAAAACTCCCTCTCGAGAGTATTTCATTAAAAATTTCATTTAATACTGGAAATAAAGGTCGAACAAAAAAAACGTTAATAAATTTTTAAAAATCACTCAGAAAATGAAGCTGAAAAACAAGCGCCATTTGTCCTCCAGAAATTAAGTATTCCAGAAAGGGCATGTTATTAGTCTACAGAGTTTAAACCAACAAGCAATTAGTGTTTTGTCAGGCAGCACACATCCAAATTCACTTCTGCAGATTGACTGTTCACGTACAGTCACAATTATTTTACAAATCTTGCACCACTGGTTTCTTTCCTCTTGATTTTTCTGTTATTTAAAGAACCCCAAGGAAGTTGGGGGTTTCCAGTTGCTTGAAATAATCTCTGAGAGAATTCCACTCCTGTCCCCACATCCCTGGCTACTCACCCCTCCTCACAGTTGGCACATATACCTCTGTTCTCAGATTCTGGTTTTTAATGAAATGTAGCTGTGGGAGCGTGAGGAAGAACTTAACGGGTAGGCCAGGCAAGCTTATCTCTGTGGTAGTTTTAGTAGAGTATTCACATTGTCTTCTACAATTCGAACAATCAATAGGAAGCATAATATCCCATCAGCAATGATAAGCAACCATTAACTCTCAGTCTTCTCAGTAGATTATCAGGCCTGTATTCTAGCTTTCAAGCTGGCTGCATTCTGCAACTTAGCATGTTTCTTAGCTGTTTACTTTGACCATGAATCGGTATATGCTTAGGAAATAGAGCTAATTATAATGTTACCCTAAGAAAACTGTTGCCATCTTCATTGTCCTCATTATCATTATCATCATCATCAGGAAAATAATACCACTGTAATAAGATAACTTAGTTTATTCCAAAATCAGTTAGAAAGTATGTTATCTATTGTTTTGAATTTTCTGCAAAACTATTCTCCAATGATACGTGTAGTCATATTTATTTCTTAATTCCATTTGAATTTCAGAGCCCATGACTTACAAATAGCGTTTTGTAGGGGCGCCTGGGTGGCTCAGTCGGTTAAGCGGCCGACTTCGGCTCAGGTCATGATCTCGTGGTTCGTGAGTTCGAGCCCCACGTCGGGCTCTGTGCTGACTGCTCGGAGCCTGGAGCCTGTTTCAGATTCTGTGTCTCCCTCTCTCTGACCCTCCCCTGTTCATGCTCTGTCTCTCTCTGTCTCAAAAATAAATAAACGTTAAAAAAAAAAAATATTAAAAAAAAAAACAAATAGCATTTTGTAGAAGAAAGAGGCAGGAATAGGACTGCAGAAACTTTTGCTTCTTTTTTTCTCTAGTCTAAGCTAACTTGAAACTTAAATAGGTATTTAACCTCTCAGAACCTAAGTTTTCCCATGAGTAAAATTTGGTAATAATATTAGATTATATTTTTTTCCGAGATTTATGATGTTGTAACCAAGTACATAGCTTTAGTGCAGAAATCATGAATTTGAGGGAAAGTTGCTGACCATGACCTTATGACCGAGGTTTTCAAATAGGGTGACATATGACAATGTCTAGGGACATTTTTGATTGTCTGGAAGAGAGTGGATACTACTTGCGTCTAATGGTTGGAGGTCAGGGATGCTGTTAAACATCCTGTGATGTACAGGACAGGGCTCCACAACAAAGAATTATCTAACCAAAATGCCGATAATGCCAAGGTTTGTAAATCCTGCTTTATGGTGTTAGAAATTATGGTAAAGCACGTATGACATTGGTTCTACAAATTAAGTGACCTATGAAATCCAGAGCTGGGTTTCCTGAGCATTTTCAATTCTCCTGTGCCACAAAAGGAGATACAATCCCAGAAACGAGGATCATTGGCTGGGTCCAAACTTTTTATCTCACTGCTTCACACACACGTGTTCTTTTTCTAAAATGATGGTTGTCCCATTAACGGAAATGTGTTTTAAGGTTTCACAAATAAGAGAGAAGATCTGTTTCTGAAAAGGCTTATCAGAATAATAAAAATTCATCTGTCTAAAAAAGAAGATATATTCTTAGCTATTGTAAGTAATTGAAGAAAGCCCCAGTCATAATTGGACTCCTTATCTTACTCACTATCCTGAAGTAGTATTTTAATAACCTGGGTCCCTGCCCTGCTTCTGTTCAAAGCTGTGTCATCTTTTAGTTCACATTAGCTGCTCCTTACAAATTTTGACCAAATTGCAGACCTGTTTGAAAGATCATTAATGATATTCTTTGAGAAGTCAAAAGCAACCATTTCTTTATATTATCAGGCACTTTTACAGTATAAATCTTTGTAAACCTTGCTTCGTAAGAATCTATTTAAAATCAACTGGCTAAATTCTATTGAAGCGTCCAACAGCAATGCTTAAGACTAAAATTGTGTTGTTCACGGAACTAAATGCTTGATATGTATAACATTAGATCTCAGAGATTCATGAAAAACCTTCATAAGTGAAACAGAAGGGGAAGCTGAAGATGTCTCTTAAATGCAACTTAGCAGTCAACTAGACTGTGCCACACTCCTCAGGGAAGGATGCTAACGGACAATACTGTTTAGAAGCTCCCAGGCGTAGACCCTCCTTGGAACAGGGAATAAACCTTGCTGCCTCGGTTGGCTGTCGTAAAATAAAGTTATTGGTTTTGTAACAAGGACAATGAGGATATTTGTTTAAAAAGACAACTTAAAAAATAGCAGAGACAAAGGGGAATGATAAATGAGCAAGTCTTTGCTACAGTAATTACTTTAGTATTGAAACAAATGAATAACTTTCACAGCAATGCTATTTTCTGTCTCAGATTATACTACTACCAATTCGTATAGTATGTGTACCGTTGACCTTTATACTGGAACAAAAAAGTACCTAAGAAAGAGGTGTTGGTAAATAAATTGTCTGAGAGATCTGTGTTAATGTTTTGAAAAATTTATGATATTCTTTTTGGAAACAGACTATCTCTGAAAGGTGGGACAATTTTTTTTTTTCCATCTACACTAGCTTCATGCCAAAAGTGAATCATTGAAAGAAAAAAATGAAGTAAATCTTTCTGGCATAGATAAATGAAATAACATACAAGTAGCCATTTATTGAAATCCATTTATTGAAAGTTATTCTCTATATAGCTTGTTAATTCCCTACTGAGATGTTTTGATTTTGTGGAAAACACACTGGACAGGTTATCAAAAGACCTAAATTCTAAACCCAGCTGCTCAATTTACAAATGTTACATAATCTGGGGAAGTCTCCTGTCTTCTCTGAGAATCTTTAAAATGAAAATGATATGTCTTCTACATTTTTCACATGTTTTAGAAATGAAAGCCCTTTGTGAGATGTGACTCACTATGCAGTTACTGGGAATTATTGTTGGCACAAATTGTTGGCACAAACCTATTCTAACATGTTTTCCATATTGTCATTAAAGTTGTAATTATTTTTCAGGTTGAAATAATTATTTAATGTGGATAGCATAATTTGATCTAATTTTTAAAAAATTCAAACTGAAGAGTTTTAGGTTCTAAGTTTCCATTTTTTCTATTCCTGCATATGAATATATTAATTGGGTGATATAAAAAAATAAACGACAAGGCTGTTTGACTCAGTCTTCTTTTGCCTATATCTAAAGCTTTGAATGTATGCCCCAGGTAGTTCTGTTCCCTGCTGGTTGGCTTATGCCTTGTTCAGACTCCCTTTTCCAAAAGCTCCAAAGCCATTTGGAGCAGCCATTCATATTGTTACAATGTTTTTTCCCCTCAATGTGTTCCCAAGGAATGGAAGAGTTCATTTCCGCAACATGTGTAGAATGCTTCAGAACTCGAGTAAAAATTGTATTATTCTAAGGTAATGTTATTTAGCCCTGTTAAGAGAACTCTATTACAGAACTTGACTGTGGCAGTATACCAATTAAAATTATGAGTTAGAAATGTGAAGAGCCTATTCCAGATAAGACACACTCCATCATTCCCACATTTTGGTTGAGTTTACCTACTGAGAATTTCATCAGTAAATCCATAAATATTTCCAGTAAGGCAAAGAAGGGATTTTAAGTTGTAACTCTTGTCCTCTCTCTTCCTGGGTAAACAGAAAATAAAGAAACAATCTAGTCCCTTGTGTTCATGAAGATTAAATTTTCACCCCTTCCCCTCATATAAATAAGTCTGTATTCTGTATTTAAATTTCTTTGAAGATATAAATTGTCTGCTTTCATAATCACCTAAATGTATTAGCTAATAAGTCTCAGTATAAAAAAGAAAATTCTTTCTTTGAATAAACAAGTTTTCCCCCTCCTTGGGACTCGAGTTCCATGGTTGCCCTTTATTCCTTGAAAAGAAAAAGAAAAAAAATCTGTAGTTTACCTCCTTAATTTATATTTGCCAATACCTTACCATGATATTTTTAGTAGATGGGCTACCCAAGGTTTAGCCGTATATACCTACAAATATTATTAGACTTTGTATTTAATTTTGAGCCTTGAAATAGCATGGTTCATTCACTGCTCTATGTGACATTTTAAAAACCTGAGCAAACAGTATTATTCTTGGGAAAGAAAAGCTCTTTCTCACTAGGTTCAGGATTTAGAAACAATATTGAATTGATTTGAATCAGAAAATTGTCTCTGGAAACCTGAAGTGAATACAAACGTTAGGAAGATGATCTCACCTCTTACTTCCTGCCTTGGCCCTGCGCCGTTTCTTTTGAGTGGTTCTTAATATTCGTTCAAACACGTGTGTGATCAGATCCATCCCAGAGCCACAGTTCGCTTTCGTTTTTGTCTGAGCCTAGGCTTACTGGGCTCCATGCTTCACATCTGCGTGAGCCTTCTCTGCCCTGGGATGGAACCCTGTTAATAAGAAGCTCGTTATAATTATCCTACCAGGGACTATCATCTCAGACGCCAAGACCCGCTTGTGTATTTTACTACCGTTCCTTCACCCCCCAAAAAAGAAATTGGTGCTTTTAGGTGAACAAAACTCTCCTGCCTTCCCCTTCAGGCAGAATTCTTACATTCCTTAGGGTGACAAAAGTGTGTATCCCTTTCTGCCCCTAGGAGGAAAAAAAAAAAAAGACTAAGACGCGTCATTAATCATGCAAACTGTCTACTACAACAGTGCCAAGAAAATGATCATTCCCATACCAACCATCAATATTCCTGACACCTGTCTAAAAACACGGGTCATGCATATCCATCTGCCTTTAAAGAAGTGTCAATGTGCAAACATCCCTTCACTATTTTTAGGGTCATGTTAAAATTATTCATCACCTACCTGTCAGTTCATCCAATTTGTCATATTACCCTGATCTGCCGATGTCTATTACTGGCCATGTGCATTGTGTTTTTAGAGCATTAAGGGATAGGATGTTTTTGAAACGGTCAAACATATAAGAGGCAGTGATATCTTGCTGCAGGCCAGAGTTCTTAACAAGAAATTACTGTGCTCAGTGTCCCCCTCCCCACGCTTAGTGGTAAATGCAGATATTTGGGATTGCTGTGACTACTTCAAGTTCTACTGGCATCTAGTTTCTGGTAAATGAATTCTGGTTTCTAATGGCTCTCGTTTATATTTCCGTCTTGGAAAATGATTCCAGTGGGTTAAAAACACCCCTTACAAATGAAACAAACCTTTTAAAATTAAATGGCTGAAGAAAAGTTCTTCTGAGAAAACCGTCCACATTCACATGCCTCGAAATACCATGTTCTATGAAAAATTCAAAATTACATTAAAATTTTAGTAGGAAAATATGATTCAGCATCAGAAACTTAAACAATATAATGGTGTACCGCATCTGTTATTCTTAATATAAAAGTCATAATCCCTAAAATGCGTGAGTCCAGTTTTTCACTGATCTTACATCATTTTAGCCTTCTTATTTTATACGTAACATACTTTTAAAACTGGTATTATCTCTGTCCCCACCCTCTTTACCCTTTTCCCCCCTTTTACCTGTTTCCATTATCTCCTGTGAAATGGGTTACAGTATCTTTGAATAACAGAGGCACTTCCCTCCAGGTGGGGAAATCTCAGGATTGAGATGTAATGCCCCTTGGATCTCATCATTGCTGCACAGTGGTCCCCAGGGAGACCTGTGTTAGCTCCTGCATGTGGTCATAACCTTCTGAGCCTTGGTGTCCTTATATGTAAATCACAGGCCTTGAATACGTGATCTCGATGTCCTCAGGTAGTAGTGTCATCTATTAACCTAAAAATGATGACAGGGGCGCCTGGGTGGCTCAGTCGGTTGAGCGTCCGACTTCGGCTCAGGTCACGATCTCACAGTCCGTGAGTTTGAGCCCCGCATCGGGTTCTGGGCTGATGGCTCAGAGCCTGGAGCCTGCTTCCGATTCTGTGTCTCCCTCTCTCTCTGCCCCTCCCCCATTCATGCTCTGTCTCTCTCTGTCTCAAAAATAAATAAAAACGTTAAAAAAAAATAAAATAAAATAAAAATGATGACATACAAAGCCACTGAAGACTGAAGTGACTGAAGTGGTCAGCCCTTGCTAAACAGTGACTTTCCCCTGAATTTGCATAAATCTGTTGAAATCCCGAAAATGATTAGCAAATTCGTCCATTGTCTCTTCACGATTATTCTTGCTATAGTCAACACCGCTGCCCCAAGTTCATCAAAATAAATCCTAAGCCTAGAAGAGTGCCATTTTCAGACACTATCAAGTGGCATAAGTTCAACTGTGACACCCTTGAAGTAAAGTGTCCTGGTCCTCAGGTTGGTGGTTCCCAAGACTTCAAAGTGGCACACATAACAAAACAACCTGAGACCCACAAAGTTTGCTCATGTGGAAGATGCAATGCCTTAGAGAGACTGTGATTAGTGAATTGGATGCAGAATTTTAATTAGTGAACATCTTATGATCAGTGCCTCACTAATGCTGATAATGTTTTTTTTTTTTCTTTTTATTTACTTGTTTGTTTAGGAAATAAGGAATTCAGAGGCAAACTACACCCAAGCCTCTCCCTAACTTTAAGTTCAGAGAGGCATGTTACTCTAACAAGCACTCTTATCCTAAATGATAATTATTCAAATAGCTTTTTTTTTTAATTTTTTAACGTTTATTTATTTTTTTAAATATTTTTTTAATGTTTATTTATTTTTGAGACAGAGAGAGACACAGCATGAGCAGGGAAGGGGCAGAGAGAGACGGAGATACAGAATGTGAAGCAGGCTCCAGGCTCTGAGCTGTCAGCACAGAGCCCGACGCGGGGCTTGAACTCACGGACCGTGAGATCATGACCTGAGCCGAAGTCAGATGCTTAACCGACTGAGCCACCCAGGCACCCCGACGTTTATTTATTTTTGAGACAGAAAGAGACAGAGCATTAACGGGGAGGAGCAGAGAGAGAGGGAGACACAGAATCCGAAACAGGCTCCAGGCTCTGAGCTGTCAGCACAGAGCCCGACGTTGGGCTCGACCGCAAGACCATGACCTGAGCTGAAGTCAGCCGCTCAACCAACTGAGCCATGCAGGCGCCCCTCAAATAGCTTTTTCACAGCAAATAGGAGATAAGGTATTCGGAGTGTTGAAGTAGAAACAAAATAATAGAAAACCATATTTATTTTTATTTACTTTGTGTCATCTATTGTATATAGAACACACTAGTTGTCTCCTCACAACCTGCCTGGGGAGGAGGAATAATGAGTCCTTTCTAGAACTAAATACAGCTCAGAGATGCCTGTGTAATAGAGCAGAGATTCAAGCTGATGAAGTAACTATGACTAGAAATACAAGAGGTCAGGGTGTCACAGAGAAGCTGGGACTTCCATTGGGTTTACCTGACAGAGAAGAGAAAGGATCTTTATAAACATAGGGAACAGCATTGGTAAAGGCAAAGAGGCTTTGATGAGCAGGCATTTTTAGAGGATGTGAATGGTTTGGAGTGGCTGAAGCATGGACTGAGGAAGGGGAACATACGGACTAAAATAGAAATATGGTTTGGAGCATCAAACGAGGCTCTTTTCTCGTTTTCAAGGAAAGTAGAAATTTACCCTCTGCTCAATAGGGGTACACTGAGGTATCTTAAATGATGTCATATTTTATTTAAAAAATAAAACAAAACAGGGGTGCCTGAGTGGCTCAGTTGGTTCAGTGTCCAACATGGGCTCAGGCCATGATCTCACGGTCCGTGAGTAGGAGCCCCCCGTCGGGCTCTGTGCTTCACAGCTCAGAGCCTGGAACCTGCTTCAGATTCTGTGTCTCCTTCTCTCTCTGCCCCTATCCCACTTGCTCTCTCTCTCTCTGTCTCAAAAATAAAAAATAAAAAAAATTTTTAAATTTAAAAATAATAACACAAAACAGGACAAACAAACAAACACTGGCAACAAAGTGAATAGGTTAGAGAGGAAGGACCCTAGGCAAGATGAGGTAGCAGGATACAATACTAACCAAACAGACGACAATGAAGTTTGAATGTTGTAGATAGTGATGGCAGCAGAGAAGAAGAAACAGACTCTGTGTGGATTCAGAAGATAAAATCAGCCGCTTTGCTAAGTGACCAGATATGAATGCCAAGGGAAGGGGAGAGTCAATGTGAAGTTGGCTCAGTATGGGGAAGAGGAGAATCTTTAGTCTGTTTTTCCTCCGCTTTGCTTGAGGGCATCGACATCGAAATGAGCAGATGAGGCTGAAAAATCTGGAGGGAAGTAGAAATCAAAAGAATTGTTTCGTAATCCTCAAGTAGAAGCTGCGTCTGGGGGGTGCCGGGATCTCAGGTAGAAGGAAAAGCAAAGCTGACCAAGAATGAAACCCTGGCGAGCAGTGGGACCTGCTCCCGTAACAGGGAGCTCTGGAAGCAAATGGAAATGTGGAAACGCTCAATAGCTTCTCTCCTTTTTTTTTTTTTCTTTCTTCCTTCCTCCTTCATGTTTCTTCAAACTTTAAAGTCCACATAACCATTTCACTTTGAGAGATGCATTTAAAAATGTCCTTCTTGTTGCAGAACTTGTGATTCTGGACTGTCATGTCTACCCCAGGCTTTTCTGTGCTCTCAGGGATGCCCTTGCCCCTCCTCTTCCCCCAGCAGGACCCTTGGCACCATTCAGAAGAAAGCCTCCTTGCCCGCCCTATTTGAGGCCCATCTGCACCCTGTGCATTCTTTGTGGCAGTATTATGTTTGATTTTCTTCACGGTGTTAAGTGAGAACAGACCTGTATCTGCGCTTTTACCTTTAAGCTTTCTGTCTTCTTCTGGTACAATATAAACTTCCTGAGGGCAGGGAGTTTCTTTGGTTTCCCCCGCTGTAAATGCCTTGTCTGGCAAAAATGCCTGGCGTATAGTAGACATTAAATAATTACTTGTTGAATAAATAAATCAGACTGACAGTCATCTTTCTAGAAACAAAACCACATGAATTTTTAAAGGAAGCTCCATATCAAACTAATGTCACGTTTGCTTTCTTCTTAAGACATTTTGACCGTATTCGTATTGTTTCATTTTCGAAGACTTTCAGTGCAAAACGACAGAAACAGAAGGTGCCAAAAGATGTATATAAATTGTCACCCCCAAAAAGCGTATTCCAGTTTGAGGGTTTAATTTTTTTATCTCTACTGGGCATTTAAAAAACATTTTAAGGAAGGACCTGTATAGAAAATATAATTCTAAACATTGCTTTGGAAGTAATAGCAAAGACTGTTTACTAAAAGGGGAAGAAAGAGACCTTCATATGCAAATGTATGGCATTTGAAAATGTCATATAGCTACATCTACATATAAATAAGCTGCTCTCTGAATTCCGGGAAGGGAGACTTTGTATAGTATCCGCCAGTTTCTATATCAAAATAAAATAAACTGATAGAGTAGCAATGAGTCAAGATATGGAAGAACACATCTTTACTACCTCTGAATACATTTGTGGTACTTCAGGTCACAGACCACCTGGCCAAATTGAGACCAAAAGGAAATTAAAACCCACAGTACTTGACTAGTAACAGAAATGAACCAGCTAGAAGAAAAGGGACTCACAGATTAAAAAAAAAAAAAAAAAAAAAAAGGACATAAAAAGAAAAAAGAAGACAACTTCCCATCAATTATTTGCTTTCTTCTAAACGTTGACACAGAAGTCAAGGGCCTCATGATGTCTTCTACACTTAACCTCTATGCCAGGGATTGTTTTCCGCGTGAAATTTTAAAGGCTGTGCTAAAAAAAAAACCAAGACTTCAATTATTACCTCTTTCCTATTTCGTTATTTGTTCCCGGGACTCGGTACAAAATGGTCACTTTGGAAAAATCCCTCTGGTAAACCACAGTATGTAAACTACCAGATGGGGATAAATAACTCCTTTATGTTAAATGAATTATCCTTCCAGGACACCAGGGTACCACTCTATAAAGCACATTTTTTTTCTGCACTCTTAGGATGCTCTTTGCTTCTGGAAAAGTACATCATCCAATGATGTACCCCATTCGTGGGGACCCGATACCCAGGTATTATTTTTACAATAGGTCATTTTTCCTTTCCAAGTTAAGATGATAGAATTCATCACAGGGAAAAAAAAATTAATAAATTATTTTATGCAACTTTGACTAGCCATTTTATGGAGTCCATTGGGGGAATTGTTTCCCTACCAGGAAGAGCTACCTGCAATCTGTCAGGTAGTGTCTGCGCCACAATTTCATCTTGGGTGTTGAAAAGCATAACAAAGCCTGCCCTCATCCTTGCACAGCATATTTATGAGGGTGCTGGGGCTAACAGAATAAGCTTCTAAAATGATTACTGAAGGGAAACACTTGAATTCTAGAAAAAGTCAATTAATAGGCTTAAGGTATCAATGGGGAAGAAAAGGGAAAATGTGATAGTCAAAGGAACCTAAGAAATCAGAATGGTCTTCAGATGAATAATATAATTGCTGCCTTTTATTGAATATGGCTGGATGCTTGGCATTTTATTAGTGCTTCTCTTTGAAATGATTCTGCAATGAAAGAATTACTATCACCCTTGTAAAGATAAAGAAATTTAGGCCCAGGAAGTTTAAACAATTTTCCCAAGGTCACCTAGCTGAGAAGCCGAGAAAATGTATAAACTGATACCTCTTTGACCACAAAGCTGGCTGATCTCTCTCCATTACATCAGCTGGCCTGTTGGTATATAGAGTAATAGGGAAAAGGGTAGCAAGATGCATGTTTGCTGCATTTGAACTAGGCAGTCAGTCTCTTGTGGCAGATATTAAGGAAACCAGAAGCAAATCCTTTATGAGGATTAAAAATATCGTTATCAAAGAACATGTTCAGAAAACTAAAAAAGGAAAAAGAAGTAGACAAAATTTTGTTGACTTTTTGCTAAAATGTGCTGACATTTGGAGATATTTATGTTTTTCCGAACATCTGGTGGATATTAGTATGTTTTTATTCACAGTCTTCCATTATTAATGATAAAAGGAAGCTGAGTAATTATGATATACTGCCACAATGAATGAACATTATGCATGTTTTTTCCAATGTATTACAGAATCTCACTCCATCAAATATAAAAACATGAAGTTATTTTTAAAATGAGGAATATGGATGTTATCTTTTGTAACAAACTTGTTCCCATCAGAATAGATCATATTGAGTCAGCAACTCTTGTATCTGAGAGATAAGAATACATTTCAAGCCTTAAGATTTGTCATTTTAAGTGATTCAAACTACACTATTAATATTGCCTTTAGTTTGAAAAATGACCTAAAAGCGTTACATTTTTTGGTCTGGTTTTGCCACGAGATAATTCCACGTCTTTTATAAGACCTCATGGAAAGAGAGATTACTTTATTAGAGATAGAGAGACACCATGGTTTTTTCTCCTTTGTAGATTGTCAAAATGTAGTCTGCCTTTACTGACTCTAGAATCCTACCCCCTGGCTTTTATCAAGGGCTCCTTCATCTCCTCGGGGCTCTCTCAAGACTCAACTACTGAATGTAACTGAATCTCTTCCGCGTAACACCAGCAGCACCGTATCCTCAAGGGCTGGCTAAGACCAGCATCACAGTGGGAGCTGCAGTTCCTCCTGATGGAGAGACTGTCTCCCCTGGAGTGCAGTCCTGCACGTACATGCTTGTGCCAGTTCATGGGTGCCTACTGTAGGGTGGTATATAGAATCGCTTTTATGGCACATATTGCACTCCTTAATCCATTCCCTCTACTCTCATCTCCTTACCTTTATGCTCTAGAAACTGCCAGTGTCCCTACAAACCATGCTGTGTCTCTCATCTGGGTTTTTGTATGTATTGTTCCAACTTGGAATACTCACGTCTCTTTCATTTGTTTAACTCTTATTTATTCTTCATGTTTCAGCTTAGATAACCTTCCTCTGAGAATGATGATGATTATAGCAGCCGCTTTCATTTATTGAGCACTTACTATGGGCCAGGCACTCTGTTTAATAAACACTTCTTTACATTTAAAAGCTCACTTATGCATGCACATATTAGGTAAAAATAACTATAATTTAGTGAGCACTTACCGTGTGCCAGATATTGTTATAAATGTTTTAAACACATGCATAAAGGTTAAATAACCTGGTTGCGGTCACAGTTGGGGAGGGTGGTGTGGGGCGGGACCAAACTGGACCTCGACAGTTAGGCTCCCAAGCCTGCGATCTTCTTGCCTCACAAGTGTTAACAGGTAGGACCATTATTTCAACCATTTTAAAAATGAAGCAGCAGAGGCCGATTGCTCCCCGCCTTTACCCTCAAGTCTGGACAAAGGTTCTTCCACATGCTCTTTGGCCTCTATCCTCACCCAGGCATCACGTCACGTTGTATTTGCCAATTTGCTTTCCTGTTCCCTTCTTTCTCGATGAGGAAAGTGAAGCAACTTGCCAAAAGACCATTAACCAAATCAAATGTCCATGCGGAGATTTTGCTCTCTCTGATCCAAAGTCTGCATTTTTTCCTCTGCTGAACAATCTCTTAGGGGTTTTTGTTTGTTTGGTTTTTAAGTTTTTATTTAAATTCTAGTTAGTTAACATATAGTGTAGTATTGGTTTGAGTAGAATTTAGTGAATCATCACTTACACATAACACCCAGCGCTCATCCCAACAAATGCCCTTCTTAATACTCATCGCCCCTTTAACTCATCCCCCACCTACCTCCCCTCCAGCAACCTTCACTTTGTTCTCTGTATTTAAGAGTCTCTTATGGTTTGCCTCCCTCTCTTTTTTTTTTCCTTTTCCTATGTTCATCTGTTTTGTTTCTTAAATTTCACTATTAGTGAAATCATATGTTGTCTTTCTCTGACTGACTTATTTCGCTTAGCCTAATACACTCTAGCTCCATACAAGTCCTTGCAAATGGCAAGAGTTCATTCTTTTTGATCATTATGTGTGTGTGTGTGTGTGTGTGTGTGTGTGTGTGTGTGTATATATATATATACGTGTGTATATATATATATATACACACGTATATATATATATACACACGTATATATATATACACATATATATATACACATATATATATATACACACACACACTATATATATATATATTACATGTTATATATATATATATTACATGTAATATATATATGTCCATTTGTTTACATATCCATTCTTTATCCATTCATCAGTTGATGGACATTTAGGCTCTTTCCATAATTTGGCTAGTGTTGATAGTGCTGCTGTAAACATCTTGGTGTATGTACCCCTTTGAATCTGTATTTTTGTATCCTTTGGGTAAATACCTAGTGGAGCAATTGCTAGATCACCAGGTGGTTCTATTTTTACCTTTTCGAGGAAGCTTCATACTGTTTTCCAGAGTGGCTGCACCCGTTTGCATTCCCACCAATAAGGTAAGAGGGTTCCTCTTTTCTGCATCTTCATCAACGTTTGTTGTTTGCTGTGTTAATTTTAGTCATTCTGACAGGTGTGAGGTGGTATCTCATCATGATTTTGATTTTTATGTCTTTGACGATAGGTGATGTTGAGCGTCTTTTCATGTGTCTGTTGGCCATCTGGATGTCTTCTTTGGAAAAATATCTATTCGTGTCTTCTGCCCATTTCTTAACTGGGTTCTTTGTTTTTTTGTTATTGAGTTTGATGAGTTCTTTATAGATTTTGGATACTAACCCTTTATCAGATACGGCATTTGCAAATATCTTCTCCCATTCTATAGGCTGCCTTTTAGTTGTGTTGTTTCCTTCACTGTGCAGAAGCTGTTTATCTTGATAAAATATCAATAGTTCATGTTTGCTTGTTTTCCTTGCCTCCAGGGATGCGTCTAGTAAGAAGTTGCTCTGACTGAGGTCAAAGAGGTTGCTGCCTGTGTTCTCTAGGATTTTGATGCTTTCCTGTCTCACATTTAGGTCTTTCATCCATTTAAAATTTGTTTTTGTGTATGGTGTGAGGAAGTGGTCCAGTTTCATTCTTCTTCATGTTGCTATCCAGTTTTCTCAACACTGTTTGTTGAAGAGACTGTATTTTTTCTATTGGATATTATTTCCTGCTTTGTTGAAGATTAATTGACCATAGAGTTGTGGATCCATTTCTGAGTTTTCTATTCTGTTCCATTGATCTGTGTGTCTGTTTTTATGCCAGTACCATACTGTCTTGATGACTACAACTTTGTAACGTATCTTGAGGTTCAGAATTATGATGCTTCCAGCTGTGCTCTTCTTTTTCAAGATTTCTTTGGCTATTCAGAGTCTTTTGTGGTTCGATACAACAAACAATCTCCTGCAAATGTGAGCCAGGGAATCTCTCCACAGATGTGCATTCCCGTAAAAACAAAAGCAGAGTAACTTAAAGGGATACAGAGAATATTTCTAGGTCTATTGCTTCGTTTCTGTCTGGTTCCTTTAGATATGTTTTAAAACATGACTGTGAGGACATGTGATGACAATAATAACTAAAGCATTATTAAGTGCTCACTACTTGTTGGCTTTCGTTCGGAGCGTTTCATGTGGATGTTCTCATTTATTCCTCACAATAACCCCGTGATGCAAACACTGTTATCATTCCTATTTTTACAGATGAGAAAACTGATCCGTAGAGGGGTATGTGACTTGCTTTGAATCCACAACTTGTAGGTGCAGAAATTAGATCTTGAACTTAACTTGACACAACTTCTCATTTGTAGGAGAAATGAGATTATTTTCAGTGTTAACAAAAATCCACTGTCAGTTACCAAAACTATTTGACTCCTATAACATATCAATTGTATATTAGGAGACTAACAGCAAATGTGCCTTATGTTCAATACCCCTCAGAGAATACTGAGAAATACTTAGAGAATAAGAATGAAATGAGTGTACCTAAAGCCCTTCCTGCTCATATTTTGCGCCTAATTTCTTTGGAATGACCTAGCTTGAAAAGATGATAAAGGGTCTGTGTGGGTCCAACTTTGTTTAGCACAAAGACAGATGGGATCTTGAGACTCTGCAAAGCTGTTCCTCCGCTGGGCATACTTCCTCTTCTCTGTATAAACTGATCTTCCTTAATTGGTGTGAAAGATTCATTGTTCTGACTCTCAGACCAGGATTCCCACACTGTATGTGTTTAAGTCTGGCAGGGCTCTGAAAGGACAGTCTTGTCATGTCTAACCACAGTCAGGACACGGTAGCAGTTCTTCCAGTGACCTGAGACCAATAAAAAAAAAAAATAGAGATATGAAGGAAGTTCGGACACTCAAAAACAATTATTTCATCCCTGGCAGTCCTAACTATGAAAGAAAAGATTGTGGAGCTCCAAGGGTGTGGGAATACACTCAGTCAGGTTTGGGAACTAGAGAATCTGTTTTCTGCAAACAGTATGAGGACATGAAGACAAGGAATATTAAAGCTTTCATAAGCTAAGGGAACTATGGTTTCACATTTCTACTGTGAGGATTGTTAATATTGTTCATTTAAATCTAAACTAATCAAGTAAGAGAAAATTCTTAAGTTCAAAGACCAAATCATTCCTTTTTAGTCTCCCCACACAAAAAAAGGGAAGAATCACTTGATACTTTTATTTTTTAATTGGTGTATTTTTATCAAAATAAAGTACATTTATTATAGGAAATTATCTCTACTACCCAGAGATAATCACTGATAAAATAACTCAAAATGTTGGTAATTTCTTTCCAAATTTTTATTTTTTCCACGCATTACATATTTTAGTATCCTACTCATTTTTCTATGCCATCAAAATTCTTCATAATTTTTTCTATGGCATAATGTTTCTTGTTGAATTATATTTTACCATGTAGTTACACTACGACTTACTTAACTATATTATACTCTTGCTGAAAATGTGGGTAGTTTCTCAGTTTCCTTTTTTATAAAAGATGCTGTAATTGACTTATTTACAACATGAGTCTTGGCTTTTGAGTCTCTTGGTATATAATACTATATTAGTTTTTAAAAGTTGGTACCATTTTCTTTTCCACCAATGGTCTCTTAAATTCTAGTCTCTGCACTATCTACTACTGCCCAGCTAACATAAGCTGTGGATTTCCAATTAGAACGGTTCTTGTCCAGATAGACTAACTGCCCTACTTATCAGATACCATGCTCAACAATTGAACCGTCCTGCTATTTGCTATCAGCTTTTAGACACAACCTGATACAAAGCTTAAAAAAAAAACCAGAATATCCCGTGTATTATCTAATCTAAGTAAACAGACACAAACAATACATGTAGTAAAAAGACTAGAAGTAAATAAATTAAATGTGGATAATGGTGTTCTGTAGGTTGTAAACAATGAAGACTTTCTATCCTTTTACTTTCTATATTTCCTACTATCCTTAAATCAATGTGAATTGCCTTTAGAATGAAAAATACCCAATATACTTTATTTTTAAGAAAAGAAATATAGAAACTAAGCAATTTAGCCTTCTCAAAACCCCACATTCTTCACATTGAATGATACACAGTTTCCTATTAGTAAGTGAAACACCTATAGTCATAGCTATACCTGCAAATTCAAGTGGAGAAGGAAGGCAATCATAGGGATCTCTCCAGGCAAAAAAAAAAAAACATTTCTGTCTCAATTATCTATATCTTTCAGACAAAATTGTTTTCTGGCTTGGAATTATCCAGGTGACTGCCTCTTTCATTTTTTCCCCTATCTCTACATGTATAACTCTAAGACAATCCTTTACCATTGAAAAAGTGTGAGGAAAACACCATATTAAAAAGGAAAAGATACAGAAAAATTGGGTTGTGGGTATATGAGAATTCTTTGTACCATCTTTGAAACTTTTCTATGAATGTGAACTATTCTTTAAAAAAAAAGTTCATTAAAATAAATGAGAACACATGACCTCTGGAGCTAGCTTTCCGCCTTTGAGCTGCTGTATCACATTAGAGAATAATTGAATATTTCTGGCCTCTACCTCCTAGTATATCAAGGATAAAAATGCATACACACACACACACACACACACACACACACACACATCCATGTCCTTATATTTACCCAATATTTAGGGGTATTGCAGTCTCATATAAAATAATAGCTACAAAAAAATTTTATGTAAATAACTAAACAAAGTGAAATAACATAATTTAATAATCTTTTGGCCAAAATAGAACCTATTTTATAAAATGGTAACTGAAGACAGCGAATCTACAAACTTATCTTTAAATAATTTATATTTTCTTGTAATATTTTTTTCAAAAAGAGAGAAAAGTGCTTTGCTTAAAAACATTCCTCAGTGATGTTTTTGCGCAGTCTAATTTTTCCCTTTCATTTCATGATATTTTTTATCTTGCTTTTAAATTTGCATCTTCAAATCCCTTGTAGACCATTATAAATGTCCTTCCTCCTACTTTAAATGTCCTTCCTCCTACTGAAGATTTCCACTTAATAATCATAAATTTGCTTAATGTGATTAACAGACATCTCACCCCTTAATAATTTTCTTACTAAACTATGGATTTACTACCTTTAACATCAATTATGTTGTTGCATACCCAAACATAAACATAGAAGTTTCGATGCAGTCTCAAAAATCATAACCAGACATCTGTCATGTGTACACCTCAGAGCTTAATAGATTCTCCTCAAGTCTTCTCCATTATACAAAAAGACACTACCCAGATGTTCAAGCCAAAAACCAAGTCATCTGATTTGTTCCTTCCATGTTACAACACATAAACAAGTCATACTCAGTCTACTTTTTTTGCTTTGTTTTGTTTTCTCCCTCCATTGCCGCTACCCAGGTCCAAGACTTGGACATTGTCTTTCAGTCACACTACTATGATGGTCTCCTATTTGTTCTCTCTCTTTTCTCTTTTGCCTCAATGATTCATTTTTCATATTAGTCAGATCTACTTGACACTATCCAAATGGTAGGTTTCCCATTGCCCTTGAAACTGGTACTCCTTAACATGGCTTACAAGGTTCTACATAAAAAGGAACTCACTGATTCTCTAACTCATCCTGGGCCTCTCTCTACTCTACTTGGCATCCTCTGCTGTAGCCACTTTGCTGGTTCCTGGAACGTCTCTTTCCTATATTTCAGGCTTTTTCCATTTGTGCCATTTACTAAAGCTAGGGGTCTTCCCAAGACTCTTCTCTTGACCAGCTCTTTCTCATCCTTCCTTCCTCTATATGCCTTCCCTTACTGTCTAAAGAGGCCTCCCACCCTATTCTGCTATATCTGAATACTCTATTTTTCCCCTGGAACATTTCTAATTGAGATGTTAGATTTTTGTTTGTTTTTTATTTTCTAGACTGCTCGTCTCACTCTAATATGTGTGCCCTTCAGGAGAGAAAGTTGCCCTGTTTGATTCACCACTGTATAGCCTGTACTTGTAGTACTTGGCACATAGGAGGGAATCAGTCAATATTTTTAAGTGAATAAATAGGTTGATGAATTAATTAGGCAAAAGTAGGACCAAGATCTAGTAAATTTCAAAACCTCATAAGATAAAACCTGCTTCTTATCTTCTGTGAATCCAAAGGTCTACACAGCCCCATACCAAGAACCCCCCAAAGTTGTGGGTTGATATGGATAGCATTCATTACAGAAACACTGAGGTGCTTTGTTCGAATTGGCTATGTCCACTACTGTCTCTGGAATAGACATTTTGTGCTCGTTCTATTTCAAAATACGTTCTATTTCCTTAGAAGCTCTAATTCTAAATGTCAGCTGCTTTATTTCTAATGGATAAAATAGGTGTTTGACTTTCTTCAAATTCAAATTTGTACATGTTTTATAATCCCTATTGATTTCTTGAGTGGTTAACCATGTACTTGGAGACTGTAAATTATACGGTGGGAGTGTGTTAGACCTGTTAAAAGGTAAACTAATACTTGAGACCATAAGTACCATTTAGTTAATAACCAATATCAAGCCCTAAATGCTGTCCAACTGGAAAGAAACTAAGATCCACACCTCAGCCTTAACTATTTGTAAAGCAGTTTTTTTGTACCCAGAGTTATCGCTAAGTAGAAATTAAGGTAGTATGAGAAGCAAATCAGTTGTTCAAAATTGGGAAGAGAGACAGAGAGAGAGAGAGAACCCATAGCTATTTAGAATATTTGGGGAATGAATTGTCCTAGATTAAAAATATTTGCATTTAACTGAAGGATACCACTTGAAAGAAAATTTAATGTTCAAATTTTCTTAATAGAGTACTATAAACTCCTATCCTTCTTAAACAACAAATGCTAAAAAAACTATCATTTTCTTAATGAGTCAGAATCCCATAAAGCATTAGCTATTCAGGCATTCTGAAAATGCAGATAGAGATAATGTGGGAGATCACATGCCACATATAACCTGTGAATCTTATTGTTGAAAGGTCATTGATATCAGTTTGATTCTTGGTCATTTGCTTCTTTCTACTAAAGGTGAAATGCAGGGGAGGGTGGGTGATGGGTATTGAGGAGGGCACCTTTTGGGATGAGCACTGGGTGTTGTATGGAAACCAATTTGACAATAAACTCCATATATTGAAAAAAATAAATAAGAAATAAAAAAAATAAAAGAAGTGAAAGCAAAAAAGAAAAATAAAGGCAAAATGCAGCATCATTTGTTATATGACAAAATGATCGTGTAAGATAACTGTCTTTCTTACAAAATGAATTAATAAATCAAAAACAAATGTAGCCCCTTCCATGAAGTTTTCTATCATCTCAAAAATTCTTCTTAACTGGGATTATTAGCATTTTTTGACATATCAGCACCTTAAAACATAGTTTGTGTGTGTGTGCGTGTGTGTTGGGAATGTAATGAACCACAGATATTTCAACCTAAATTTAAACTAAAGTAATCATATAATTTACCACCCAAACTAGGAGACTTTTAAGAGTAAAAGCATGCTGGCAAAATAAACATAAACCAAGGCCATCCAGGTCACATACTAGCTTAAACCAATCTTTATTTTCACTGATTCCATGTGGATTATTAAAAAATATATTTAATAAAATAAATAAAAAGCATACCTGGGTGGCTCAGTTGGTTAAGCTGACTTCAGCTGAATTCGACATCAGCTCAGGTCATGTTCTTGTGGTTGGTGAGTTCGAGCCCCGCGTCAGGCTCTGTGCTGACCGCTCAGAGCCCAGAGCCTCCTTCGGATTCTGTGTCTCCTTCTCTCTCTCTGCCCCTCCCCCACTCACACTCTGTCTCTGTCTCTCTCAAAAATAAACAAACATTAAAAAAAAAAATTTTAAGAAATAAAAGATGCAAAATAAAAAGAAATTATTAGTGTAACCGTTTGGTTGCTAAACTGTAACTGTATTAGATTGCTAGGGCTTTCATAATAAATTACCACAAACTGGGCGACTTAAAACAACAGAAGTTTATAGTCTCCTAGCTCTGGAGACCAAAAGTGTGAAATCAAGGTGTTGGCAGTGCTACACTCCCTCCGAGGTCTCAAAGAGGGAATCCTTCCTTGCCTCTTCCAGCTTCTGGTGGCTCCCGCATTTCTTGGCTTGTAGCAAAATAGCTCCAATCTGCGTCCATCTCCACGTGGCCCTCTACGTGTGTGTCTTCATAGAACCTTCTTCTAAGAGTGGTCATTGGATTTAGAGTTCAGCCTAACTCAGTATGAACTCATCTGAACTGATAACTTATTACCAAATAATGTCACATTCTGAAGCTCCAGGTGGGCATGAGTTTGGGGGGAACACATTATTCAGCCCAGTACAGTACCTAATGATAACCTATTTGGCTATTATATTACCAAATAATCATTAGACATAAAGTTTTAGTGAGGGTAAAAAAAAAAAACAAAAAACAGTGTATATGAGCCATGATAAAAAGCTGTGCATTTGTATTATCATGTCTCCAGAACAGGATAAATGGAGAAACTACATGGAAATAAATCTGTGATGAATTATCACATCACTAACAGTTTTATTTTAGGAAACAATACCACCTTTACTAGCTGTCTTATTCTGCTTAAACCCAAAAATACTCGATTTGTAGACATAGACTAAGATATCATTGAGAAATACCATCAAAACAGAATAACTTTTCAATGCCATTAAACTGTTCAGGGGCTATGCTATGTTCCGAAATTACTTCGTAGAAAAACTATAAAATTCTGCTTAGAAGTGACTCCATGACTTTTTTATTATCAGTTTTATTTAGAATGCTAATTTGAAATGTTAAGCCAACTTTCAGAAACACCCACAGCACAATCAGCTCCATTTGTTTCTTAAAATTATGTCTCATCACCAAATATTGGAAAAGATGGTGTGCCTTCTAACCCTTTCAATGAGAATCACTTACATTAATTTGGTCAGGTACTAACGAATGGCAGTACTCCAACTTTGCAAATGATTCCAAATCTACACTGTAATTTCTCTAATTGCCCTTTTTGGGCCATGACATCATACGGGAGAAAAGTGCAAACTCATCAACCCATCAATTGCCCATACTTGCACTTTCAAGTCATTTATTAGGTGTCTTTTTTGTCCTTTATGGTTAGCAACACATTTTTGCTCTCCAGCCTTTGGCCTTTCACTGACAAAGACGGAGGGGCATAGCAGATATGCTTTTACCTGTGCGTCTACTCCTGTCACACTGAATATATACATTCTATTGAGTGTATTACAGTTCTCCACCACATTGCACCTTATCTTGCCGCTTAAAGTAGGGATTATCTGTGCCTTTGAGGACACATTATCCAAGTGTGGCTGACTCTTTGATGCAAACAGCTAAGAGGCACTAGTCTTTTGAAAGTTGCCACACCAAGGTACCTGTGGCTTCCACTTACATTGCCTATTCCTATACTATTTATTCATTCATTCATACTACTTACTGCACACCCATTTTGTGCCAGTCCTTATACTACACCCTGGAGATGTTACAGTAAACAGTACACAGCCTTTGACCTAAGAGAAAGTATAGTCCAGTGCAAAGTTTTCTTATGTGCCCCGAATGAGTAACAGGTGTATTGACTCATCAATCCACCTTAGCCTTCAGGAGCCTCGGGTGGCTAAAGCCCCCCGGCGAGTGGTCTCCTTCTTTTACCTAACACCTAAAACGTTTCCCATTTTCTATGTTTGCGGCTATGTGAAAAATCTACAGATGCCACGGTCCAATGCAATGTTTCCCAGAACGGAGGATGGTGAAAGAGTCCCACAAAATGTTACTATAAAGAAGAGAGAGGGTCCCGACGCAAATAAATTTAAGATGAATAATGCGTGTCCTTTCTTGTCACCTCACAATACAGGTTAGCCTTGTAAGGACTCATAAAAGGTGATCTGGGCTGAGTAATCACAATTTGGAGGTCAGAGGCATTTAGGCTGCAACAGAAGCCCTGAGTTAAGATGGGCTCCCGGGGGAGATTGGTTAAAGTATAAAAAGAGAAGAACTTTAGGAAAGCATCAATACTTAAGGAATCAGTTGGAAAAGAGACACCTACAAAATAGGTACAAAAAAAAAAAGAATACCTAAATATAGAAAGAATAACCAAAACAAAACAAAAACAAAAAACCCAAGAGGTACATAGTGTATTAGCCTTGGGAAGAGAAAACTTAACACAGGAGGAAGTGGAGGAAGTGGTCAGCTGTATCAAATTACTGACAGTTCGGGACAGCTGACATCTGAGAAGAGACTATTAGTTTTATCAAGAAAGGCGTTGTGGTTCCGGGTGCTTGCGTGGCTCAGTTGGTTAAGTGGCAGACTCTTGATTTCAGCTCAGGTCATGATCTTGCAGTTCGTGAGGTCAAGCCCCACATTGGGCTCCACACTGACAGTGCACAGAGCCTGCTTCTGATTCTCTCTCCCTCTCTCTCTTTGCTCTCCCCCACTTGTACTTGCTCTCTCTCAAAATAAATAGACTTAAATTTTTGTCTTAAGATGAAAAAAGGATATTGTGGGTCGACTGTGGTGCCAGCAGTTTCTCTGCAGGGGTGACCAGAGAGCAGTGGGTAGTGAATGGGGTTTAGTGCAGGAAGTAAAGAATAGGAGTGGAGACAACACTTTCATGAAGTTTATCTTCTTAAGAAGAGGAGAAAGGAGACAAGAGACCTATGAGGGGACATGCATTAAGAGAAGTCTGTAAAATTTTTTTAAATGTTTATTTATTTTGAGGGAGAGAGCAGTGCAGAGCCCCACTCAGGTCTCGATCTCACAACCATGAGATCATGACCTGCACCAAAATCAAGAGTCAGATCCTTAACCAACTGAGCCACCCAGGCACCCAGCATTTTGTAAATTTGTAAGAAGGAAGACATTCAAAAATGTTTAAATGCTAGTGGCAAGGAGCAAAGAACGGAGGAGGGTTGAAGATACAGGAGAGAAAGATCAGTGATGGAGAGAGCCCTTGACGAGGATGGAGAGGTTGGGACTCATGATGGTCTGGCCTTGGACAAGATATCTTTTCCAGGATAGAAGGAAGAAGAAAAGAACCAGTTTTCAGAGCAGCAGCAGGATCCACGTGGGATAAATAGTCAGGAATCATAAAGGGCAAATAATAAGTAAGATATGGAGGCCAGATACTGTCTTCTGTCTTAATGAGTTCTTGACTACCTGCTCTGCATGTTACACTGGCGAGAGCCCTGGCTTTGACCCCAGGTCTGCCCATCAATTGTGCAAATTTCTAAGATAAGCAATTAAACCTATTTGAGCTTGCATTTCCTCATTTATACAAAATGGGATTTTTATAAATCTACCTTAAAGAGCGGTGATAGAGAATACATTTTTATCATATTAAGTGTTAACACAATGTTGGGCATGTGGTAGATTGTCCAGTAAATGTAGATGTACTATCATCACCTTGTCTGCGGATCGGTTTTCTTGGCTGTGTTTAGAAGACGACAAACAAAATCATGGGGAGACGACCAATGGATACAGTATGTTACCTACGGCACATAGCACAGACACATAGCAAGTGCTCAAGAAATATTCATGTAACAGATTAACACAAGCCATTTTTTCGTCCTGTTTACATTATTAAAACCCTTTTTTCTGATGCATTTCAGTGCATGCTCCACCCTAAATCCTCCTCGCTCTCTATTGGTTAGCAACTTCAGTGTCACAGAGGAAAACAAACGTGTCACCTGGGAAGGTCTATCAGAACCCCTTAATCTGCAGGGAAACCCCTATATCTGCAGGGAAAAACAGCTTGACTCGCGTAGCCCAGAAGGCAGAAGTAGACAGGACCTGAGCCCTCTGTCACTTACACCGTCATTTTTGGCATTGTCGCCAAACAGGCTCGCTAAGAAAGGATGCCCAGTTGGCCACTTAGCAAATAAATTCGGCCAGATGTGCATAGGTTTAGTTTAAGACAAAAGAAAGAAGGGGAGGGGGGTATTCTTGGCATAAAATGGCTTCCCGTACTTTTTTTTTTTCTTTCTCTGAAGTTTGTAGTAAACTTTGTCTTCCAAGAGCAGCTTGGAAGCAAGAAGGGTTGCTGCAGCAAAAGCTCAGTGGGGAGAGCTATATAGCAAATTGCCCCAGATAAGCTTAAGGCAACTCTGGACTCCTGAGAGGTTAATGATCCCTACCTCTTCTCAAGGCCTGATATTTATGAAGTGTTGTCAAAGACATCTAAAGTTCCATGAAATACTGTATTTTGAAAAGGTCTTCAAGCTAAATCCTCTAAACCTATAGGAGTTACCCACTTGCTGAGAGTTAATAGGCTCTTGACTGAATGGTGAAGTTTGAAAAAGGACCATTAGAGGCAGGGTACGCTTTCTCCCAGTAACCTGCTCCCTTCATGCTTTGGAGGGCTGTGCCACCGAAGCCAGGCAAGGCATTTCTGAGGCAGAAGACAGAGCAAATGGCTCAAAATCTGCTTACTTTTCTTTTAATAATAAACGTGTGTGTGTGTGTGTGTGTGTGTGTGTGTCTGTGTTTTGGAGGTCCGGAATTTATAGCTAAATCTGTGATTTAGCCTTGGGATGCTAAATGTAATAACTGTATTTGGATGTCATAAGTTAAAATGTTTACGTACAAGTTTCTTTCCCGAGATTTCACAGACTTCCCCACTTTTACCTATGGAAATATATTACCAGTAGACACTGAGATAATAAACCCCATGCAGATAATCATGCAACATTGTTGCATTTCAATCACTCCAGTCCCCAAATTACTATGTCTATTTCAGATGCTGGTACTTTTTCCAATTTAAATTCAAGCAATTCTTGAATAACGTCATTAAGGCTGTGCCTGAGAATGTAGTAACATGAAAATTTGTTTTCTTCCACTTTATTTTAGTTTTTTAATGTCTAATAAGAATATTTATATATGCAAGTGGTAATATGGATAACCACATTTCACATTTTATATTAGTGCCTGATCAATGTAGGGTAAGAAAGAATTTCTCTGGGGTGCCTGGGTGGCTCAGTCAGTTGAGCATCTAACTCTTGATTTCAGCTCAGGTCATGATCCCAGGATCTTGGGATTGAGCCCCAGGTGGGGCTCCGCACTAAGCGTGGAGCCTGCCTAAGATATTCTCTCTCTCTCTCTCTCTCTCTCTCTCTCTCTGTCTCTCTCCCCCCCCCCCCCCACTCTGGCCCTCTCTATCCCTCTCCTTCTCTAAAACAAAAAAAAAAAAAAAAAGAAAAGAAAAGAATTTCTCTCTGTCTCTACCCATCCTATTCCCAACCCAGACCACTGCCTAACTGGCAAAATTGTGGATCCAAATAGTTTCCATTATTCTTCTGAAAAAAATAGGTTCCACTGGTAGAAGAAATGTTGAATTGGTAGCAAAGGACTTGGTTTCTGTTTTGAAGTTATTTTTCCAAATCTTTAACAGACATTAAATAACTAGGAAGATTGGGACTGCTCTTTACAAAACTTGAGAATCGATTGTGTCTTTAAATGCCTTCATGTCCCTTGCCCTAGCTGTCGCTTTTAGCTAGGATTCTCATTTGAGTCTCTGTCTTAGAGGCTTTAAAAAAGGAGAGACTCTTCTCATCTACTCATCTACGCCTTGAAGAAACCATGACAGCAGGTGAAGCTATTATAGAATTTGTTAAGAAGAACAAATACAAGTTGCAAGACCTCCTATTGCATTACATTCAGAACCTGTTCAATAGGAACACTTTTCTGGTCTTTAAAAACCCTCGACTATAATTCAAGCTCGTATTCAAGATATGAGGCTTCACTGCCACCTCATATGTTTATACGTGATAAAGATAAGGACACGAAATCCTAAGAATTACATATTTTCTCTGAAACCAACTCTAATCAACAACAGGGACAGTCATGACTTTACTTCTAAATTCATAATTTGGTTCTGTCCCAGACACGATATAAATATAATAGAAATAAAGACAATTTTTCTTTTTCATGTTCGTTAAATAAAACTATTTTCAAACTGCTTTAGAGCTCTGGCAGGAAGTAGGGGACAGGTAAAATCTAGTAATCACAACAGGTGTGCAAGTATATGACTACTTCGGTGCTGGGCTTTCCTTGTGCCATTATTAAATGTGAAAAACGAAAGTATTATATAAATATCTTCACAATGGAAGACTTCGTTTGTTGGAAAGGTGTGGCACATTGTGTGTGCCCATAGGAAAAGCTTGTTAAAAAGGTAGTAAATGAAATGGTGTTACACGTATGTCTGCACTTGTCAAAGATAATTTATGATGTGAAAGCATGCTGTTAAATATTGAATTTAAGGAGCGCCTGGGTGGCTCAGTCGGTTAAGCATCCAACTTCAGCTCAGGTTATGATCTCACGGTTCATGAGTTTGAGCCCCACATCAAGCTCTCAGCTGTCAGTGCAGAGCCTGCTTCCGACTGGCTGTCTCTCTCTCTCTCTGCCCCTCCCCTGCTTGTGCTCTTGCCCTCTCTGTCAAAAATAAATAAACATTTAAAAAAAATAATTAAATTTAAATCCACAAGCGTACTTTTCTCCAAAAGGAAGATAATGCATAGGGGAGTTCACTTTAGGCTAGAACGTCTGAATTATGGGCATTGTAAATATTTAAGATATTTTATACCCTTTGATAAAGTAAAATGTTCCCATAATTCAGGCAAAGTGATTTCCTCTATTTACTATACCTAAATAATGTCCCTATTTGTCTAATTCTTTTTCCCAGCGTATCAAAAGTAATAATATTTCACATTAAATATTAGTAAATATTTATTGGTAATTTATTTTAAGTAACTATTAGCAATAGAAACAAATATTACTCTTAGAATTCAAAGAACATAGAAGTCTGAAACAAGTAACACTACACTTTTGTTACTACAAAACAGTAACACTGCAAAATCTGCACAAGGGTAAGAAGGCTTTTTTTTTTTTTAACACCACCAGAAACCCACTACTCCTCATTCACTTACTGAACAAGTTCTAGTTGCTTAAAAATGTGCAGTGGAAATCTGGTTCCCGAAAACATCCACTGAATCCTCGATGTTACCTCTGGTTTAGGATCTTTCCAACTTACTCGGAAATCCTTACACAGAAGCAGACCACTCCTAGAGAATCAGTGACATAAGGGATTTGTATAGATTCAAAAAAAAAAAAAAAAAAAAAAAAGACCTGATTAAAGCAAAACAGGGCTATCTCCAGAGAAATATCATCTGATCAGCCCCCAAAAGGCCTCCCAGATTGCAGTGCACTATGGGTAGGGCTTGTAGCTACAGAACTTTGATCTTACAAAATACCCAAAGTGAGTGGGCTGGAGAAAGCTGACTCACCCTCCCCCCCCCGGCCCCCCAAAAAATACACAGAAAAGTCAGAAGCAGTCAGTTCAATTCATATGAAATATAATTGTCAAATGGATGAGAAACCCAAGGTGGTACAGTTAAAGCCATTCCCAATTTGTAGGCTGCACGGAAGTCAAATTGTTTTGAGACTGTTCAGAGAACAGAGCATCAGAACAAGAGAAATGGGTTGACTGAGTGAATACTTAATAGCATCAGACACTAATAGTTTTGTGCATCCATTTCTGCAACTGGGACTCTAGGTTTGCAAGTTCAGGTTGGCTTCTCAGGGCACCCCACCCTGGAGAGTACTTGAATAGAGACCATGAAGCTCCTTTTGCCACGCTCTAACCTTTGTCCAAGGAAATATGGTTTCTTCGGAGATGTGGATAGTTTTAGTCCAGTTTTACACTCTCATATTTATGCCTCAGTCCATAATGTGTTTCTTTGCCAGATGAATTCTCTAAACAAATTATTCCCAGCTGTGGGGGAAGAGGAAGGCAGGAATAACGCTGAACACACCCACACATACACACACTCCAGGTTATATAGATTTAAGTCTCGGAACTGCTTGGCCTGGCTCTGCGCCTTTTCTAACTACTTCCCTTACTTGCCTTGTGGTAAGGTAGAAACTTTCCCTGTCTCTTTCCCCCCCCCCCCCCCACCCATCTCTTTCTCTGAAAGCACAAGGACACAAATGATACATGTAGCTGTGCTTTAGAGCAACCCACCTCTATAGCTCTTGGCTAGAGCGTTGACTAGCAATAGGTATGAAGCCCTGTTAACTGCTACAGGTAACTCAGATTATACCAGAAATTGTTTCTTAAAAGGGTCCGGATCTCTTTCAGCATAAATCATTTGTAAACAATTGGGTGGGAAATCAGTTAAGGATTTTAAACAAAAACACGAAGAGTTTCCACCGTTGTCACTATCTCTTTTAGCAGAAAGAACACAACCCTTACATCAAACCTCTTTTTCAGTGGAGGACAGAGAAATTGACGTCTAAATTGTCAGCCACTGTAGGAAGCCTATGGACTGCCAAAGCATAATTTTTATATTTTTTGAATCTTGAAATGCTTCTGTGGGCATAAACATCAGGATCACCAATATTATCATCCATACACATATTTGTTTGGAATATTAGATTTCTGTGTCTCTATTCTTCTTCATATACTTAAATCTCATTTCTAAAATATGTCTATTGCATTACTAGAAGTGGTTATACATTCAGGTTTTCAATCAACTGGTTTACTTGGTTGGATTGACTATAAATTTGTTGACATATATTGATGATTCCTCATTTTCTTGCTCAGGAATCATTTCTTCTACTCATTTATTTTCAATCTCTCTAACTTTCTCATTTGACAGTATCCTATGAGTAGCATAACAGAGCACTCCAAGCTCATAAGGAATGGTGTAAACTAATTAGCAGATTTTATGGTAGAAACTATTCCCCTCACACGTGATCATCCTATCTGGGTAATAAACTTTGTGAAAGTATCTGGTTCTTACTACACGAAGGCAACAGTCTAACTCAAACAAGCTCTTACTTTGCCCTTGGACTTTGGTTCATAACTGTGGATATGGTATCAATCCAGAAACAAAAGCAGAATGGGGTGAGGGACGGAGTTGAAAATAAAATAGCCTAAAAATGGATTTGGAGTTAAGAAAATTCTTGATCTTCTTCAGCAACTGACAAAAAGAAAAATAGTCCTAATAAGATGTGTTCAAAAAATAGGCTGGAAATCACAACGTATAACTGAAATTTAGGGACGTTACAGAAAATTCCCCTCCGTGCAGGTGTGCAGAAGCACTGAAGAGTTACTAACAAACACTGAATAGAAGTGTTGAATAGTCTGTCATGGGGAGAAGATCCAGAACTAAGAATGAGAATCAGTGCTGGTTCGTTACATAAGCAGTGGGGCTGGCTGGCAAAGCCCGCTGTGAAAGTCGCCTTTAAACAGCAGGTGCATGGTTTGACCACTGCAGCTTGTAGCCTCCTGGCAGCATCAGCAAATGAGCCTAATCTTCTCTATGGATTTATGAATGACCACAAGCCATTCCCAAGGTACATCGAAATACCATGATTGGCCTGCTTCTAGTTTAATCACATATTCCCATGTTGGAAATTGCACCCAACATTACTTATTTCACTTTTTTGTGTGTTTGCTCACTGAGGCTCTAATTTGTGTGCCCAAAACACCATGACACAATTCCAAAGTAGCTTGGAAAAATGGGAGAAGACAAAAGAGAAAGTTTTGTGTATTCTTCGTCTTTTCCATGGAAGCGGTTCATTAATTTTAACTATATTCACCGAAGTAGAAATATTAGAGATATAGTCAAACAAAATATCACCTAAGTAGATAAAGAGACACAAATATAGAACAAATGAATGATTTAAATGTCATCTTCAGTCTCTCTAGCAGCTTATGACAAATCCTTTATTAATTTGAGTATGTGATTTGAAATACTACCCATCATTCAAATGTACACAAATATTCCCACGCAAGAAAACACTTAACATATTTGACGATATACTTCAAACTTGAAAGTTATGCAGATGACACCTAGACCTTAAAAGGTATAGATATTTTACAGCTCTGCTTAAACATAAATAATGCATTTGTCTGATTCACCAATATCGAAGGTATTTTTTCTCCTGATGAATATACGCATCATCTGTGATCGTCGATACAAAACTATAAGGATGCACTGTAATAAAAGCTATACCTCTACGTGAAATAATAGGAAATAATCTATTTCATGAAAATAGTAATTCATTCTTAATCTTCCATTACCGCTGCTCCCATTACTTCTATGCCAGTGGGATGGAAGAGCGTCTTAGACTGAGTCAAAAAGTTCTGGTTTTCATGTGCTTAGGTAACAATTTTAAGGTCTGTCAGGTCAGGCCACAGATTACAGAAAAGACTCAAAAAAGACAAAACTTTGTATTAAAAAGTGAACATACTCCAAAGATTATTTAGAGATGGTATTACAAATAGCAAGCAAATGTATTGGGGCTAACGGTCAGAAAAAGTATTTTAATGTCTTCGTAGAAACGTTAAGAAAACAAAACTCGTTAATGATAGAGGAAAGGGTTCATTTTAGAACACAAACTTTTTCTTTATTGTAAGTTTAACTTTCACATAACGTTGTTAACACAGGCCAGCTACCATGCATTGGAATACACTCACAGCATTCAATATGTACTATGTTAGTATCTACATAAATGATTCTGAAATAACGTTTGTTCTTTCGATAGCTTTATTTTGGCAATAAGAAAATGTATGGATGCTAGTAAAATGCACATTCACGGTAAATGAAAAAAGCCTGAAAGAATACATTTGTTGCAATTTGCATTGGTTTGGGGAAAGGTCTGTTTAACAACTGAACACAGCCATATTTTGACTTTTAAGCTCCCACACTGAGAAAGTATCCAGGTACGGCAGCAATTTACTCTTAGGGACATTATGCTGGGCTTTGAAATTCAAAAAATAGGATAGTTCTTCTTGAATTAGTTTATGATCAATGTACAGTCTCTACACAAGGAAAATTAAAGCTGTCTGACAACTCATAGAAACATCACTGGCTATTAAAGATGGAAGAAATTGCATAAAAGCATGAAAAGCATTGGGTAATTTTGCAGTTTCATCTTGAAACACAATTGTAAAGATGTCTGTCTTTCAGTGCTTTCTCCCTCGTTCTTCTGAAGCTTAGCCTTTTAGTTCTTGCCCTTTTAAATATTTTTGCTTACTATAGCTTTGCGTCTTAATGTCCTGGTTGGTCTTACTGGGCTAAGAAAGTATTTACAAGGGGTGCCTGCTTTTATCTGTATTCACAGAGAATGCTAACAAGTTAGAAGAAAGTGCAAGAGAGCACCACATACCTTGCCCAGAACATTACAATGGTTTCTGCATGCATGGAAAGTGTGAACATTCTATCAATATGCAGGAGCCATCTTGCAGGTAATGTTTTCACTCTTTAACGATTAAAATGTGGAAAGTAAAAATATAAAACTAAATTCTGGATGTTTGCAGAGAATTGGATGGCATTCTGTCTGACTGAGTGATCCTCAGCAAAACTTTTCGCTGCCTCTCCCCCTCACCCCCCACACAGACCCACTAGAAAACCCTGAAATGGGTGTGCCTTACACACGGGAGTACTATGTAACATATTATTATGTACACTCTTCTAGTAGAATTTTAAATTGTACTTTTGGCATTACAAGCTTCTTAAAAACTCAACCTCCTCCTCTGGTTTATTCACCACTCTTTCCCATGGACATAGAATAGCTCTTGACACATAATAGGTGCTCAGTAAGTATTTCTGAAATGAATGGATGAAGACTGACTATACATTAAGAGAACATGATCGCTTCTGGGAGGTCTTTTCCAGAGTCCTTCAGGTGTTCTAATAAATATTATCAATCTTGGTTTTGCTAGACACATACTCTTTTCTGCGGATCTGCTGTCCAGAAGCCTTGTATAGTGAGATTATTAGCTGTACCTCCCCAGATTCTAAGTAGGCTGATACCCAAAGAAATTCCTTGTCTGGATTTACTTAATAAATATAAGTATCTGCTGAATATTCATGAATAGAACATAATTATTTCAGAGATGGTAAAGCCAAACTTAAAAAACAAATGTATTTTATAAAGGAAGATACAAGTGGCATATGATGAAATAGGTTGTGTATTGCTATACAGTGAGAGGACTTTCTCTTCTCTCTTCCTCTTCCCTCTCCTCCTCCTCTTTTTCTGTGTCTCTTTCTTCCCCCCCCCCCCAAGAACTGTCTTCCTTTTACATTTTCCTCAACTGAACACACTAACACCTACCTTCCAGTGAAGCCAGGTAGAGTGAACAAAACTGAGATTTGTTCCTGCTGCTCTCTTATCCTTACCAGGGTCCCCATTACTGAACCCTTCTGAGGCAGAAGGAAAGACCTCAGGATGTAGAAATTACATGTGACATACTAAAATAATTGCACAAAGCCAATGACAAGTTGATCCTCGTTGGTATTGTTATGTGAACTGTTTCTTCATTCCATTGTCAACTGCTAGTTGCAACCCAAAGATGTTCTACTGGAGCTTTCTGATGAGGGCTGAGTAAGTGAGAAGCAGCGTTCATTCTCAGATGAATAGCGCATGGGTTTATTTTACAGAACTATATTGCCTACACCATACTTTTCTTCCTACTGAAATTTAACATACGTAGACAACTTTATGATCAACAGATTAAAGACATTGTTTGTTGTACTTCTGGTCTAAACATTTTTCAACAATCATTCTCACAGTAGCATAGACAATGCTTTATCCAAAAATAAATAAATAAATAGCCCTTGTTTGTTACCCCTATCCTCCGAAACAAACCTTTTCTCAAGATAATCATGTTGACTTAGGTTGACTAAAGAGCAAGCTACAGAAAATGTGAGGCTCACTTGAACAAAAATATATAGAAAGAACAATTACCTCTGGACATCTATTATTTCTCGCATGATCATCACAAACTACCTACCAACCCTCCTATCTTCAAACTCTTATTATGAGTATAAAAGAAAAACCTCATGTTTTTGAAACCGAAAACACACGGAGATCTTGTTGAAAATAAGTAGTAGAAAACCATATCTACAAAGTAGCATTTTTTTTTCGAGAAACAAGAAGATAAATGGGTATGGGCCAACTATAAAAATGAGTCTCCCAGCTGTAGGTAACCGGACACTTCATTTCTTCCAGGTGCGATGCTGGTTATACTGGTCAACACTGTGAAAAAAAGGACTACAGTGTACTGTATGTTGTCCCCGGCCCTGTACGATTTCAGTATGTCTTAATCGCAGCTGTGATTGGAACCATTCAGATTGCTGTCATCTGCGTGGTGGTCCTCTGCATCACCAGGTCAGTACCTGTGCTCAATGGCCACCCAGATAAAGGAATATGTTGTTTCTCCTTGCCTGAAACAGTTCACTCTAGTTGTGAGTCCCTTCGTGGCCTCTGTGGTCATCCATTCTCTGGAGTCCAATTTCCTCATCATAACAGCATATGAATAGCATCGCTTTTCATGCTGGAGTAGTACAAATTATTTTCCTTATTTTTTCATGTTGATGAAGATTATTTATTTCTGAAGCAAAGATACTTTTTTCTTTAAAGCATAATGCCAATCTTTGTTTAAACCTGCCCTTCTCTTTTAGCTATAAAAAGTCAGTCCTCATTCAAACTACAAACAGACTAATTAAATGACCAGTGTTTCCTTCTTTACTCAGATCAGTATGCCAAAAGAGGTCAGAATAGATTGGTTACAAGGCCTAGAAACGTGGTAATGTATAGCTCTCATTTGTGGTACTTATATTTCCAAGTGTAACTCACAGATATAATCATTTTTAACATATTTGATGTAAACAAGTACATTTTTGTCTTAAGTTAATGAAATAGCTTTTAATCACAAAATTCAAAGAAAGCGGCTACAATTTAAAAAGATTATGTTGCAGTACATGAAAACCTTTGGTATAGGGAACAGGCAGCAAATATGACGATAAGCATTTATATCAAACTCCAGGACAATCAAATGGTAATTGTTTCCTGGAGAGTTAGACTGAGAGAGATCCCTCTGGATCCAGTTTCAACAGGAGAGAAAAATCTGGTTAATTAGTGATGTTTGACATTGTGCTTGAGGTAAAGGAGGTAAGGCCAGGTATTTACTTGCTTAATTTTATCAGTGTGTCAATTCATGGCAACCAAACTCATATTATTTACGCCCTGTCTAACCAGCCATATGATTGAAGATACTTCTTTCTGACCCGATTTCATCCTCCTTGAGATAAAAGTTCCAAGAAAGTTTTTCAAGGTTTTTGCCAAATTCACAAGACATTTAAACTTTCATTCATTTATACAGCTCTATAGTAAATCAGAATGTTTCCTCCAAAATTATTTTTCTACAGACAGGAAAATAAAATAAAGCATCATATCTTTAGAAAATAAAGGCCATAATACATCTCTGTAGCTGTATTGCACTATCTTCTTTGAGGACAAGTGTGGCATTTGCTCTTGAAAAAGACAAAATATGGTTCATAAATCCTTTCTGGGCCTAAAAGCTTAAGGGAAGATCATCGACTGGAGCTTTGTGCTGCTCGAAGCCAAGTTGAGCTCATCAACTAGACTCTCACGTTTAGATGCCAAGTGAGTCAATGGATTATGTTAAAATAGATTCTAGGGAACATAAAGATAACTCAGGAAACCAAAAATACTGAGTACAAAGGAAAGATAGAAAAGAATCTAAAACACAAGAAATGGTGCCATGTTACTCTAAGGGGCTTGAGCCTTCTGATATCTACACAATGTACACCAGCAACCAAATTCATATTAATAGGTCTGATCTCATAACTGTTGGATTTGCTACTTCCTGTACTGACAAAAATGCAAAGCTTTCAATATTTTAGCATATGTCCTCGAGTTTGTTATTAGCCACAGTCCTGTTCCCATACATAATAAGAACAGCTGGAATGCCCAGGGTGTGCACGTATGCGTGTGTGTGTGTATGTATCATACGCACACACACACACGCGCGCGCGCGCGCGCACACACATATTTAATAACATGAGAAAGGAACAGGTATCCCCGTTTTCAAAACAGAGGCTCTGAGGTGTGAGAAGCTAGCAAATTGCTAAGTTTGCACATGAGCAATAAAGACAGCTCTGGAGTCCAGGCTGCCTGGTGCAAGAGCCTGCGCCCTTAACCACTGCTCATCCTGCCCCTCGGCTGGTCATGACGTTGTGCGTTCTGATGCTCACGGCAGCCTAAACTGAGCTCCAAATTAGAGGAAGCCATTTTTTCCAGGCAAATGGCCGTTTTCATTTTCCACGTTAAAACAAAACAAAACCTATTCTCTGTTTACTTCTGAGGAGGAGTACGTGAGCTAAGTTACCGTTATTGTAACACATTTTATAAACCTGTCCTGGGATGTCTTAGTCTTCCAGAGTCTTTCCAGGAGTCATACTAGTCAACAAGCCGCACTTTTCCCAGTGTGGATTCATTTCATTCTCATGGGAACATTCTGCTCCAAAACCAGATTTTCCAGCAAGGCCATCTGCCCGTCACCCAAACCCTCCCTTTTTCTGGCCACCTTGACCATGCTTGTCTGTCAAGACCCATTCCAACATACCCAGTTGCTAAAATATTTATAAAATTGCACCAAGCAGAGGTCTGCTCATTCTCTTCAATTTTCTTTTAATTTCTCCATCACCTGGTCTCTCCTGTTTTTTCTCTCTTCTCCTCCTCCCGCTTTCTTTTTTTCTAATTGCTTCCCCTTGTTTTTATTATGTTAGTCAAACATCTGTCCTCCTTCTAAATACAACATGTGTCCTAAAATTATAGACATCCAGAGACATGTTCTGGAATGAAAAGAGTTGCCCTGTTAGGAAGATGGATTTTTCATCTTTTTATCTCTAGCTCCGACTTGCTGGGAATGTGACTTTCGGCTCCACGTTCATTTTGACAGATCTGCCACACCCCTGGAAAAAATATAAATATATATTCTGAAATATTTATTCACGTATGAACATACATATGAATATCTAATCCCCGATGCCCATCTTACTATAATAGGATTTGATATGAACTTTACATCGTTGTTCTTATTTGCATCGTCAAAGCATTCTTTTGTTACAAGAGAAAAGACACCAGACAGATCAGAGCTTTTCAGATAATTTGACTAAATTTAGCTTTTTATAGAAGCTAAATAACGGGTCCCAATTTATGTCTCTAGTTTAGAGTATTAATATGTAAAAGTGATATTAGGCTGGACCGGAACAATATCTCTTTTCAGTACATATCAGATATTAACAGTTGGCTCATTCTCTGGTGGGATAGAATTTAAACTTGTAGCACTGAAATGTCAATATAACATTCATCCTTAGGACATTTAAAATACAAAATTGTTGAAGACCTTTAAAGTGAGAGGAGATGAGCTCACAACTTGCTTGATCGCATTGTGCTGAGTCATTCTTCTGCCTTACTGAGTGAGCAGCGCAAGACTAGGTAACCGCGTTCTTCCCCGACTTCTGCCTCTGTTCCTCAGTTCTCCTCAACAAATGCTTAAACGCAGTGGCAAGGAGAAGCAAACAGGAAAAATCTTCCAACATAATCCCAGCTTCTGCTACTAATAAATTCTTTGGTCTGAAATATTTCGACAGTTTGCTTAATCCATGACTTCACTCTGTAATTGTAGGACCAAATTTTAGGTATAGCACTGGACTAAGATCTGTGAACTTTCCAACCTTCTAGGAAATGCCCCAGAAGCAACAGAATTCACAGACAGAAGCAAAATACAGGGCACTACAGTTCAGACAACACAACAAGAGCATCCACGAGGTTAATCTAAAGGGAGCATGTTGCACAGTGGCCGGACTACCGAGAGCTGGGACTACACAATACAGTATTATAGACAAAAGAATAAGACAAGAGATCTACACATGTTGCCTTGCATTTGTGGTAATCTACACCAATGAAAACATGTACTACAGCTATATTTGATTATGTATGGATATATTTGAAATAGTATACATTGTCTTGATGTTTTTTCTGTAATGTAAATAAACTATTTATATCACACAATATAGTTTTTTCTTTCCCATGTATTTGTTATATATAATAAATACTCAGTGATGAGAAAAAATTGGCATTCTTAAATGTGCGGTATCTCATGACTGTAAATATAATCAAGCTAGTACAATCTGTACAGATACAGTAGTTCATCTTTCCCCACATCTTGAGACAGAGCATTAGTTTATACAGGACTCAGTGGCCAGGTTTTGAGTGATTCCAAGATCGAGGGAAATGATGGTTATTGGAAAAGAGAAAAAATAATTTTCTTTGTATCGAGTGAGGATAAAATATTTCAGATCTCCGAATCATCTCTATTTCATCAACTTCCCCGGTCTTCCATTTTCATCCCCAGAGCTGAAAAATCTCTGGCATATAAACTAAATCAAAGAAAAAAGGGAGGGAAAGTGTTTTATAACTCATAAAAAAGGGGGAAAGAAGATATTGGTTTTTATTCAGAAGACATCTTAGACTCCCCCCGTTAAGTGCATATACCTGAAGGATCTGGAACGAGATACATATCAGGAATACACACAGCACAAAATCTATTCCATTTAGGCGAGTGGAATTAACAACTTGGAGAAAAATTTAATAACACCGTTAAAAGGGAAACACCAGAGTCATGGATTCTCAGAAGCACCTTGTTGCATTTATATTATAGAGTTCTTTAAAGAGAAGTTAGAATCCCCACCAAATTTCTTACAAATGGCCTTATGGCTAATGCAGCGCCATTATTTGAAGTGAAACCAGATTGATGATGATTATTTTATGAAAACACAGAAACATGTTTTAAGTATATTTATATGCTGATATAAGAAAGCAAATTAATCCTGGGGCGCCTGGGTGGCTCAGTCAGTTGAGTGTCCAACTCTTGATTTTTGGGTCAGGTCATGGTCTCGTGCTTAGTGAGTTCGAGCCCTACACAGGGCTCCATGCTGACAGTGTGGAGCCTGCTTAGGATCCTCTGTCTCCCTCTCTCTCTGCCCCTCCCCCACTCGTGCTGTCTCTGACTCTCTCAAAATAAGTAAATAAACTTAAAAAAAAATCAATCTCATAGCATCTGAAAGAATTTAGTGGGAAGTTGATAGGGATTTTTCAGTATGTAAATAGGTATGACTGAAAAGAAATAAGATGTGAGTATTCTCTGAGAGTAAGAAGTAAATAATGAATCAAATAATTGCCTTATTATGACTCCATTCTCCCCAGCTTTCTGTGGCTAATGTAGTACATCTAAATAGAGCTTTCTCTGTCTCCTTTAAATGACCTCTGCATGGAGTAAGAGGAACGCCACTTCTGTGTCCAAAAAAAAAAGATAAATATCAAATTAATACATTCTGGATATAAAATATTCGGTGAAAAATAAGTTTCTTGAAGTGATACTTAAGATATTTGTTAAAACATTTAAAGGGGGGACAATCTAAATAGGATTTAGGTCTCTGTGAAAAACCTGGTTTTCTAGGTTAATCGGCCCTCTGAAAAGTGTGAAACTATGGGCATGACCATCACACAAGTGTTTCCAGAAATCGGCCTTGTGCTGCTTGTACAAAACAAACTCCATTTAAACTTGTACACGGAGCTTTAGTTTGATCAAAAAGCACAGAGATGTACTAGCGGTGATCTCCTTTGTAAGACAGTAGGTGATGGCAGACAAACCCTTCCTCCCAAGGGAAGAGCAACGATACAATACTACAGAACTTAGAGTTTAAGCGAAACAGTTCCACTGACCTTTCCCTGTTAAGAGTATGAAATGACTTGCTTTGCTAAGTATCGGTATGCTACTTTGCAGGAATGTTTATCAAAGAATCATAAACCTGAGTGTTGGAAAAGTCCTTGGAGTTAATAACACAATGCATTCCTCTTCACCTCCATGATCACCTATCCGATGAAGGAAATCCTTTTAAAAGAAACGTAGTGAATCATAAGTGACCATATACTATGTGCCAAGCGCTATGCAAAATCTTAGGAAAATATAAGTAAAACACGATCTTGACTCTAAAGCAACTCACAATCTAGTCCTGACAGAAAATCATCCAGCCTCTGCTTGCACATTTCTTATAACTTGGAATTTCATTCTTAGACAATTCTAATTTTGAGACCTGTTTTTCTCATATTGAGCTGAATTTTACTTCTCTGTGGTTTCTGCCCATGGCTCTTATTTTTCCTTACTGGAGCAAAAGAATAAAGACTTATGAATTTAAGACTTTAAAAACAGATACCATGTTTTCTCCACTCACTGCATGGCCCCTTTGCAAGTGCTTTCTTCTCCTGGTGAAATATCCTTCATGTTCTCATCTGATCTTCATGTGATATAGTTTCCCCTACCCCCTGACATCTGCATCATCCTTCCTTGGACAAATTCTACTTTGTCTATTCGTTTCTTTAAGCGTAGAGTTCAGAATTACACGGTTGTGGTCTGGCCAGAAGAGAATATAGTTGAACTTGTAAAAAGCAAATTTAACTGAGAGCCACGATCTCTAAATTCAAGTTCCTACTTCGATCACAAGTTTGTTGTAGAATCTTAAGCAAGTCATTTCAAATCACCGGCCTTATTTTCCTCATTATTTCGATCTCTGTAGCTCTAAGCTTCTAGATCTCCAGAAATCCGATACTATACTTTTGTTATTGCTACCCAAGACCACACTATTTTTGCTGTTTGTGCTCAACTTAAATCTAAAACTCTTTAAATAAACTGCTATTAAGCCATGTCATTCTCCCATTCATTCATTATACATTTATTTTACATTATACAGGTACTGAGGGCCACCAATTACCAGCACCACACAAAGCACTGAGACTACAAAGATATAAGGCGGAATCTCTGCCTGAAAGGAGCTCACTGTCCGATTGTCCTGGTTCCTTGCATCAAAGATCTCACAGCCCTGCTGGGAGACTGAGAGCTAAATAAAAATTTATAAAGCATGCGACAAAGGCTATGATAATGGTCAGTTCAGAGAGCTTGGGGCCCCTGCAGGAAGACTCTCAAGGCCAGGTAGATGTGCCTCTTTGCAGTGAGATACACAGGATGACTTCCTCATGCTCCATACAAACTCTCACTTCTTGCTTCTGAGATTTTATCCACTTCTCACTGCTCTCTTTATACCCTTCTTCTACCCACAGTACCCAGAGCAAAGAGCAGCTCATCAGTGAAGCTTCTATGTTTCCTTTGGCAGTGTTCCTAATTCTGCTGTAGCATTTTCCACGTTATTCCTTACTCGTCCCTGCAGATCTGTCTTTCCCTTAGCCTGGGAGCAATCAGAAAGCAGAAAATTAGCACCTTGCCAATTGTTCCCATTTCTTCAACGAGCATTTATTGGGCGCCTATACCGTGCCAGAGACTATTCTAGGTGCTATTACGTAGTGATGAAGTAGATAACAGGTCTCTGCACCCAGGCTGACCTTCTAGCAAAGGAGATAGAGGCGAGGATTAATTAAACAGTAAACAAAAACAACAACACAACCATAAAGTTTAAGTTCTATTCAAAGAAGGGAAGTTAGAATGAGGTGACTCGGGGTGACTGGATGGTGAGTGGGGATTGGGTCCCTCCAAGGAGAGTATGGTCTTTAAAACTTGGCCTCTGACTCAAGACAGAAATGGGTCCTAGGCGAAGTTCCACTTTACTAACTACTCAACCTTGAGCAAGTTGCCTCAGTTCCATATGCCTTGTATTTAAAACGGAGAGAAAAATGTCTTCCCATCCTCAATAATACTACTATGACAAGTAACTAAGACAATCCATGCTGTGCTTGGAACAATGATGTGTACAGAGTAAACTTCGGACACATGGAACTTTTTTTCAGGGATATAATACATATTTGCTGTAAGAGTCATCAAGACGAAAAAAACATAGTTCATCAGTTAAGTGAAACGTAAAAGGAATCAGATGGTTAAAGCTGGGAAGCATCAAGCTATCACACTTACTCAAAGGATTGTCTCTGTGGAGACAAGAGAGCTGGTTCTGGAAAAATGAGGCAATATAGAGTTAAGAAACAATACAGCTCCTCTATTTTTTTTTTCCAAATGGGTTCACTGGCATCATGTCTGAACAAAAGGAGGGATCATTCTTTCATGTTAAAAGAGGTCTATCCTGATAAAGCCCATACTGTTAAACCTCTTGTGTGCGTTCCCAGGCACAGGATGAGTGAGTCAATATTGCAGGGACTTTGCAGGGCTGAATTCTTTACTTTCATGAATCCTTGAGGAGAAGTCAGTGCAGACTATCAAAATATGACGGAGATTATCTCAGAGTCATATTAGTCTCTCAGCTAATGTTTATCCTCAGATGCTGCCTCCCTTCTCCAAAGTCATGCACACCTGTGCCAGCTGTTACCGTTCCTCAATTACAGTAGCCACCTCGGTTATATAATTAATCATCTGGATATCAATAACAAAAACCTTTTCCCTTAATTAACTGCTATCTTTATACGAGCATTCCCATTATATGAAGGATGAAGGATTACACAGAGTAATGGCATCAGCTTTATAACTGATGCGTAAATATACAAATGAATATGACCCTTTGAAATCAGCGTCAGGAAGGTATGGCTGATGTGCAGCCCACCTGATCACATTCACACCTCCGTCCACCCTCGTTCTGGACAAAAATCTGCTTTATTGGTCCACCTACTCTAGGAAGGTGACCTTCATCGATACCTACCTCCGGTAACACTAAATGAGCTATTTTAACTTAGGTTTTGCATTTGCTCTTAACTTTCCAATTATTTTTCATTATTTACCTTGCATCAGATCAGAAAAGAAGGAAATAATGCTTTCCATTATTTCCCAAACCAATTCAGCCCAAGAACCTCAACGCAGAGTTAATGAGAAGCCCCAAAGCAGGTGTTACGGGGGAGAGAGGACAGGAACAAGAACCAGTCCTCTGTTCGTAGTGATTCCATTGCCACTGGTAAGCTTGGATCCACAAGGCGTTTAGTCAGAGTGATCTCCTGAGGCAGCCATTCTCCAGACCCACGCAGTCAACCCATTCCGCCGGGCATTTTGAGAGGGCTGTTTGCCCTCCCTCTCTGTGAGGGTCTCCTCTTGCGGGGCTTTCTCCCCTTCTTAATGTCCTCACCACCTTTTTCCTTCTCCTCATGAAGACTTCATCCTCCGCGACAGCCCATCTTTGCCGCAATCCAGCCTAATTCTCCTCCGGGGAGTTAAGTGTTGAAGACGCAGGCCTCTTTAGGAGTCCAGCTCTGAAAACGAAGCACAGAATAATGTCCCAAGTTGTCGCCACAGTGCACCAAATGACAAGTAAACGTGTTACCTAAATCACATGTAACCAAAATTAGAAAACGCCGATAAGCCAGAAACATAAAACAATCCACCAAGAGATAAACACCGTAGTGTTTGTGTATATCCTTTCAGATAATGTCTATGAATGCATGTTGAGGATGTTAGAAGACAATAAAACAATTTTTAATAAACCGAATCCTCACCAAAGGGTAAGCTACAGAGAATCATAGTCAGTATTAACCTATCCGTGTACACGGTGCGGTCCTTGTTTAACCCCTCTCCGTCATGACTCAGTGAGGCCCTCACAGTTCAGCCTAGGGTCTCCAAGTGCCCCCTTTTATCTTTCTCTTTGTCTCCCCTTAGCACTAATTTCCACCGTCTCCCATACTCCTTGCAAGGGGCCTTCTGCTGTCAGCGCAATTACAGCACTGGCCAGGAGTTCTCAGTCTCGTGGTCTACAGCTGCCCAGACTTTGCCCACAAAGGATGGGGGCCAGATCTACAAGTTCTCCTTAATTGTCCGTGTGCCTAACTTGCATCTGCCTAGATCCAGGGCTGCTTAGCCAGCTCTACCCTCCACTCACCATGAGGCCATTCTGGGTCTCTTTTCACTCTGGAGAGGCCTCTCTCTGAGCCCCGGGCCACGTAACCATATCGTGCCCACGATGTGCCTGTACCAATGCCGTCATTCCGCCAAGGGTTTGTGCTTAAGTCAAACTCAGCCCATCATGGGGCCTACCTCTGCCTTGAGGTGTTTCCCTTCCCTGCCTTGATTGCTATGAGTAAAAGGCCATTTGTTGGCATTAATTGAGGCATTTGATTTGATTCAGAACCAGGAGTTTGTATAAGTAGTGTAACGTTAAATAACAATAACGATGACATTAAGAAATGTGCATATTTTTACTTTTATTTACCCAAAAATGTATTATGTGATTCCTTCTTTTTTTTTTTTAATGTTTATTTATTTTTGAGAGACAGAGTGTGAGCGGGGGAGGGGCAGAGAGAGAGGGAGACACAGAATCTGAAACAGGCTCCAGGCTCTGAGCTGTCAGCACAGAGCCTGACGCGGGGCTCGAACCCACAGACCGCGAGATCATGACCTGAGCCGAAGCCGGACGCTCAACTGACTGAGCCACCCAGGTGCCCTTATGTGATTCTTTTCAAAAATACTTGAGCCACAGGCCCGGCCGCTGCTCTGAGGAGAGGTCCTGCTGTGCAGGCCAGCGGGCAGGGAGGGCGCTCTGTGTCCTCAGGGCCTCCCGTCAGCCGCCCCCGGGGCAAGCGTGGGGTGCACGTTGGGCCCTGCCGTGAGACGTGGTGCAGTAGCTGCCCCGTCGGGCTGTGGAGGAGTCGTTATTAAACTGTTAAATCTCAAAAAAAAGAAAAAAAAAAATACTTGAGCCAATTTCAAACTTGAACACAATATAAAGTTGAATAATTAAAAGTACCGTAAGAATGTTATATTACTTAGGGGCGCCCGGGTGGCTCAGTCAGTGGAGCGTCCAACTCTTGATTTTGGCTCACGTCATGATCTCACTCACAGTTTGTGAGATCAAGCCTCGTGTCTGGCTCTGTGCTGACAGCAAGGGGCCAGCTTGGGATTCCCTGTCTCCCTCTCTCTCTACCCCTCTCCTGCTCTCTCTCTCTCTCTCTCTCTCTCTCTCAAAAATAAATAAATAAACATTAAAAAAATAAAAGAATGTATCTTACTTAGAGTAATGCACAAACAGCTGCCACCCATCACCTGAGCTGAAGTTAGCTGCTATAAAAGGACAGAGAATTTTCCTCGTTGAACTCATCCAGTAAAGACAGTCTATTCTTCTAATGGGCTTTGTTACGCGTTGCTTCAAGGAGTCTCTTTACAAAACAAAGATGAAAACACTGTGGTCTCCAAGGGACACGCTTACCTCTTTACTACTTACTTGAAAGAAACAATGATAACTAGAAGTGATTTCACCTGTTCATATCCATAACCTCTGGACCAATGGCATTTCCAGAAAGTACCCTCAGAAGGCCAACTGACAAAATGAGGGATGGGGGAGAAGAAAGCGAGTGAGAGAGAGCTGAATCCAGGGCCCCGGAGGGTGAGAGGAACTGAGACAACAGATAATTGGCTTGGGGGAGAAGGGGATGGGTATGGGAAGAGGAATTTAAAGATGGTTCCTTCAAATGGCGCTTCGAGAAGTGCGGCCAAAGCATGTAAGTGGGATTGCAAGAGTACAGAAGGGCCACGAGAAAACAGGAAGCAGGCAGGGGACACCCCAGCCGGCCTCTGGCCCTGAAGTCTTGGAAGGCCAACGTGCTGCATGCACGGGTTGGTGGGCGAGGAGCTAGCCTGCAAGCTGGGCAGAACGAGGCCAGGGCCCAGCTCTAAAAATGACTTTTCAGGCCTCTGGGTGAGGAAGCGAATGTGTTTAAAATACAAAGTTTTGTCACGTGCCCATTTTCTTCCTCACCACTCTTAACCTCAAGATATGCAGATTGGATCCTTTATATTCTGCAGAACCACCTGGTCCCAAAGCCCTGGATCTTTCTAGATGGAGAATAAAGGAACAGCTCATCCTCCACCCAGAGGCTAGCCCTCCCTCTCAGGCTGGGGAGGCCGAGCGGCGGTCACAACCGCAACCCGCCGGGTAGCAATCGGATCTGGCTACGCTTGGAAAACAAAATCCTGGGGCCTGAAAGCAGCCCTGAGCAGCGTTCAGAAAAGACCTGCTAAAACAAAAGGAAGCCCACTCGCCCCGGCTGAGCGAAGACAAATCCATCTGTGGTCCGCCTGGGGAAACACGGGTCAGAACTGCCGCGCAAAGCAAACCACGGGGAAGTATTGTTCAGGTTTGAAAAGACGAGGAGCCCGAGCAAAACGACGTCTCTGTAAGCGGAGGCCAAGAAAGGACTGGGGACGAGGCGGGCCCCAGCGTTCTACCTCTCAGCCCTTCCAAAGGCACGGAGCTCTGTTCTTCGAAGGGCAGAGGAGTTAATTGGAGGGATCCGCGATTAAGCTCACACACCGGAGCCTTGTTAACAGCCGGTGACGTCGCCAACGTCCCCCCAGAGGGTTGAGACTTCGCACCAGCATCCACGTAGTGACATTACATTTCCCTTTTCAACAAGATGTACATGAATGTTCACTTGCGCCCAATTACAGTAATGCATGATTTACATACAATTAACTCTTCCTGCTTAATTGCAGCCACGCAGGGATTAAGGAGAAAGGGCTTTTACTTTGTAAACATTATACGCTTCAACACTTAGCCTCTGTACGACATATTTCTGGCCCAGGCGCAAATGAAAATGAGTTCTGCAGTCACTGGGTTTCACCCTCCGTGCTCTTCTCTCAGGATGATGTATCAGTGGAGTCACCGGAGTCCTTATCTAGCCAGAGCAAAGGAATCTAATTTTTCCGAAATGCGAATGTATGAACCGGAGTACTTTGTAGCAAGGATCTCGAGTTCCGAAGTGTTGCATGCAGTGAGGAGTTTAACATTCTGGGCGAGGAATCCGCAAAGGGCAGGAGAATGGGTCTCTAGTTTTCCAGAAGCAGCAAGGAAAATGCTGTCTTCAAAGGGCCATCCAAAGCTGCTTTGACAACAACATGATTAAAGGCTGCCTCTGCTCTCATCGTACATCTGTCGCTTTTCTGCCTTCCTTTTGGCCACAAACACGAACACAATTTTTCTCTGAATAAGACTTCAGATTGCACATTAACGGGGAATTGGAAGTGAAGTTCGCTGCCACTCACACCGAAAGAATTTTTTTTTTTCCTAGCCGGTGCCAGACCTGGTGCCAGAACAGTGGGGTTGAAGGCAAATCACCGAGCTGGCACAATAAGAAGATGATTGAAGGTAACAGGGACGGAGTGTCACCGTTATCAGTTCAGTGGGGACGTGGAAATGCTTCTCTGAAAAGCCGCACAAAAACCCCTCAAGGGGACCGAACGCTCACCGCACCGGCTCACCACAAAAGACGGCGATTTCATCTTGCCACATTGTCAACCCTCTTTTTGCCCAGTACACAGAAAAGCCGGATATCCTAAGAAAAGGTTTTGAAGGGGCAGAAGAGACACCAGATAACCCGTGAGCTCCTAGAAAAATTCATGGGAGAGCAAGATCTTATGCTCAGAACAGATTGCATTTGCAAGAAAAAGACTGTACATTGAAATTAGGCAGATTGGATTTCATTTTCAGAAAATTGAAAAATAGAGAAACACACTCCTGAGTTCATTTCTTGAGCAATCCTTGTGAACGCTTTGCCTAATAAACCAGCTACCTGCATCGTACCAAGGACTTCGATAAAAAGGCCATTAACCCTGCATTTAATACGTAGAAGCACCTGGTATACTATACAAAATTATTTTGCTTCATAATCCCTGCCTATTTATCTGGCAGCAACACGTAAGTGAAGAGGCCTTCCCCAGGTCCTCGTATCAGGAGGGCTCCTGTGTGGGAGATTTTCAAAGACGTCTCTGGAAAGGCTGGAAATAGTGAGCAGTCTCCGGTCTGTGTGGGGAAAATTGGTCTAGTCATCTGTATTTTGCTCCCTTCTTTTCATCATTGCAAATTTTTCTGTCAGGATCCGAGGCATTAGAGAGATTAAGTTGTTGATTCTTTTCTTTTCTTTCTTTCTTTGAAATTAAGGTCTTTCTGTTCTCTTGAGTTTCCATTGCCCTGGCACTCACTGCTTCACATTACGCCCCGTGTTCTAAGACATCCTTACTTTAAAATTCATGAATCAACCTTGAATTTTCCATCCTTTGATCCTTCATTGAGTTGTTGTTTCACAATATCAAAAATCCTCAAAAGCTAACTTGAATAGTGGCCGTACTCAAAGGAACACTATGCCGGAATTGATCCTGAAGACACAGAACCAAACTTTTTCCATTTCAGACATAACCCCGTGTTTGACCTGATCGGAAGGAAGGAAACTCCTTAAAGAACTGACTTTTTCTTTCTATGTGGGAGGATTTTAAGAATTGATACTATGGCTTATTGATTGTGATAATGTATGATGTCTATAAAATTATCTTTTCTGACTAAGGATAAAAGCAGGAGCCTCATGTATTAAATTCCTACTCATCTTTTATAGGAGAGGTATTGTTTGGGGCACTTTATGAGTAGTATTTCAATTATTTCTTATAATGGGCCTCTGAGACAATTCACGATTATAGCCATTTCACGATGAAGTAGCTGTAAAGTAACTCATAGAGTTGTAGATAATTTGGCCAAGGTCACAGAGCCAGGATAAACCACCATCAATATTTGAATCCAGATCAAAGCAGGATTCAGTCTGTTCTGCTATATCATGTGGTTTCTATTACTTTTTATTTTACGCGAGCAGGTCAGAGATTGTATAGCTTTCAGGGTTACCTATTGGCCGGCCAGATGCTTGTTCCAGGTGCCATTGCTCTGATTATTCTGAAATTTTGCTATGGAAATTATCCTCAGACACGACGTATGAGCCACACCAGAACACCTGTTTCAACACATTAAAAGGATGCTGTCTTTGGGTTCCTGCCGCTCTCTCCTTTCACCCCCTCCTCCTCGTTATCTCCGTTTTGATGAACTCCGCTGTCCACATAGCTCTTTCTACCTAAAGCACGAGTGCCAGGGGAAACAGTTGAACAAGGTTATTTCAGATTTCTATAAGTGATATCATATCAGACATCATCTGGTTCATGTACATGTTTACTTGTTTTCCTGTCTTTTTTCCATCTCTGGCCTCTCTACCCCAAAGCATGTTAAGCTAAATGAGATCAGGAAGGCTGTCTTGTTTATATGATCTCAGTGCTTAGAACACTTCTTGGAACAACGTAGCTACTCAATTAATACTTGTTGAATGAATGAATGAACGAAGGAAGGAACAAATGGAATTAAAGTCATCTCTGAGCTTCTGCCAAGCTACCTGGAACGACTATGTAAATCACGAGCATAACTGTGTTATTATGGCATAAATCGGCAGAAGTTGAATAAGATACATTTGATTTAAAAGTTACTCATCCCTGAAAGAGGCCTCGAAGTCTCAGCTAACCACACAGGGGCTGCTAAAAGGGTCTTGGGGTGTTTTCCCCTCTCTTCCTTCCAACCCTCCAAAAGCCTAGTAGCTTTCAGGCAGCCCCCTGGTGGGGCAGAGGGTAGTATGGAGCTAGTATGCTATAAATTACAGTCATTACAACATGTCAGCAGCCCCCCAGCTGAGACCCTTAACGCGTTGCTAGGAGAGCTTTCAAGGGCATACACTTTCAAGAAGGTTTAGGAGTATTAAATGCCTTTTGCAACCCACCGGGGTTGTTTTAACTCATGTGAATCTGACACGTATTGGGTGCATTTTATCTCACAATCAATTTAATTAGAAGCTGTCAGTTTAAAAATGAGCTGTGGCTCAGTTAAGCATCTGATTCTTGATTTCAGTTCAGGTCATGATCTCACGGTTTGTGAGATCGAGCTCCATATTGGGCTGTGCGATGATAGCACGGAGCCTGTTTGGGATTCTCTCCCTCTCTCTCTCTGCCGTCTCCCGCTCATGCATGTGCACGCCCATGCACGCTCTTTCTCTCTCAAAATAAATAAATAAACACTTAAAAAAACCCAAAAAGTAAAAATGAGCTATTCTTCTGAAGGGCATTGGAACTCTCAGATCCACTTGTAAGGTTGTTTTCTGCCTCGTCTCTCATCCTGTCCTTTCAGCACCTGGTACAAAGCAGCATAATGCCCTGTGGCCACCGTGACCGCTAAATAGAGATGCATTAAAAAAGATCACTAAGAAAACGAGTGAACACTAAGTCATTATTGGAATCTGCAGATGGCATACACGCACCCTTTAACTAGTCAAAATGGAAACGTGCTTTTTTTTAAATTTCTGATTAACATCACTTATTTCTGACCTGTTTTCAAAGAAGGGGAACGTTTTTAATGGCTCCGCGTGGCAGAGTTCAGCATGGCCAAAAAGCGAACTGATATGTAGGATAAAACTCAAACACAAATCTAGGCAGGAATAAAGGAGCAAGGGGCACCGAGTCTGATTTCATTTGTTCAAGACATGGGTCTCGATTCTTTCATTAGCCGTTCAAGTGAAGGGATGCCAAGTAAAAAAGAAAAATGTGAGCCACCAGAGAACAGTACTTCCAAAGCTACTGAGGTAGAAACTGTAAAATGAACCCTGCTTTCCATGAGGTCAGCTGTAAATGAAAGAGATGTATTCAGAATAAATTACCACCAGCAAAGGCAAACAGAGACTCTCCCGTGAGGTGAGCGGGCACCTTTGGAAGTTACCCACCAAACCTTGTCATCTGGAAGATCTGAGAGTGAGGAGGGGGAAAGCTATTGTTTGTGACCTAATCCTAAGGATCTACCCTGCTCTCCCTGCCTGTTTTAGAAATTGAAGTAAAAAGAACCTGCTTGGTTAATGGTTAATAGAAATGATTAGCAGGTAGAAGACACTGAATCTGTCAGACCCAAAATGTACTGGAGAGAAAAATCTATAAGATACTATAGGAGATTAAACTTTTTTAATTGCATACATTGCTAATATGCGTTTGCTATTAAACACATATGTGTTTATTATTAAACATATTATTAAACATATTATTATTATTATTAAAATTTGATTACTCCTTCCCTCCTTGGGATAAGAAAAGTAAACTGGATGTCCAGTGAGATTTAATGGTGTTATATTTGTTATCTGAATTGGGTCTACTCGAATCTGTCCTGGGGCCAATGAACTATTCCAAGAAGAGGCTATAGGGACAGAACTATATTAGGAGCAACAAATTCAGTGCAAGGACAGCCTTAGATAACTATAAAGGGATTTACTGCAAGGATCTCCATATGGAATATGTGGGAACCAAGGCAAAATGTTAGCAATGCACTTTCACTCTCTGTGTAGAGACTTTCTCTAAAAACCAATCGCAAGGAGATCTGTGAGTCCAAACGGCCTATGAATAATGAACATTGGGTCCTTTTAAAAAGAAAAACAAAATCAAAAACAAACATCACGACAATTTTCCAGTTGAAAAACAATGAAACTCTCAGAGCGAATAATCTCTAACTGATTGTATACGTTTACAGTTTAGCATTTTCTTGGGTTTTCCGTTCTTGGTATCATTTTTGAGAAGTGGGGCGTTCTGCGGGGGAAGGGGTCAGGAGGGCCAAGTCTGAGAGCATAAATACGGGCTTCAGAAAGGTGGATGTTTTGCACGTCCTTTGAAAAGCCTTGCCTGGGCTCTGTGATGGCCGCAGCCATTGCAGCCAAGGACTATGCCACACTGGCATTTTGGCAGCAGGGTGCCTTGGCAGTGAAGGAAAATCCTTAGTGAAGCACAATCTGCCTGGCTTTATGTGGTTTTTCATAATCAGTTGCGTGTCATAATCACTTTTTCAGGGGTGCTGTGGTTTAGGAAACAAAGAGAACTGAGGACGTAGTAAATAATAATAGAAGCTTGCCAAGTGGTGAGAAGAGGCCAAAGCATGATGCCTAATGTTCTGGATAGTGTTTACATTTCCTAGGAGAAATGTCCACTCTGTGAATTACCCGAGATGCTCATACATCAGACAATCAAATCCGGAGCGTGACTGAGTCTATGAAGCCCTAAATAGTACAAACCTGTTGAAACCGAGGCTGCCTGCTGCCCTGTGTCTCATTAAAGGCACGACGAACAGCGGGATTAGATTTGCTGACCATCCTGATGAACACTTGAAAGAGAAGAAAAGAAACCAAGAAACTCTCCCTCAGGAATCTCTTTCCCCAGACCTTTGCAGTGTTTTTAAAGTCTTCAGGAGGGGATTAGAAAATGTTTCCCTTGATATGGGGTTCTTAATTTTGTGCACTGTTGCTCGGATGATATAACTTAGATTAAAAGGCATCCTCCACTCATTTAGGATTAAAACAGTACCAATTTGGTTGGACCATCTTTGTTACAAGCTATGGTAAAAGGCAGCAGTGTAGGAGGACGGTCACTGGCCACATTATGAGGGTGTGTGTGTGTGTGTGTGTGTGTGCGTGTGTGTGTGCACGTGTAGGTGACCAATCAGGCCCCCCAGCTGTCAAAAATGACTGGTGGGCTCAAAATGACTGTAAGGGCCTTTCGAAGGTAACTTCTGAAAGTGACACACTCTTAAGATTGAAGAACCGTTCAGATCTTTGAAAAATTAAAACAACAAGTGAAGTTCAGGATGAGAGTTCAATAGGAATGAGAAATAATTCATGTAGGTACAAAAGACTCAAGAAGGTTACCTCAGATTTTAACTCTCCTGGCATTATTAATTTAATTTCTAGTCGTTATGATAATACCAAGCATTTAGAATGCATTTAGTGTTTATGGAGATGGAATCAGTCGGTCTCAAAATCACGATTTTGACTTAATACGCTATTAAAAATGTCACTAGAAAGTGCTTTTATTATTCTGCCAGTAGAGTAACTATTCCCGGTTTCTTTTTATAAACGAAATTTCAGAATTTATTTTTTGATCGTCCTTAGATTTTGAAAACTGTAATGTTTCTGTTTAAGAATTCTCCTTATGCCACATTAGTGCCAGGTTCTTTGACAGCATAAAAAAAATATGCAAATATAGCCTTTTTAATGGTGATTTTCATTTTGTGACTGTCATTTAACTAAAAAACAACTGATGATGTTTCAACTTATCACTTACAACAGTGAAGTTACTGAATTGATATTTATGTTCAGAGCAGATGACACAGAAACAAATATGTTGGAAATACCATCTGCACTGTGTTGATTTCGTCCTTAAAGGCACAATGGAGTTGCCGTAGTGGAGCCTTAGAGGGAAAATCAGATTCAGGGGCAGAGACGGCACATCAC